>NW_024962279.1:8113679-8169347 GCF_019238085.1 Lagopus leucura | reverse complement strand
CCAGGGAGAAAGGAAAAGGGGAGGGGGGGGGGATGGATGGATAGGTAGATGGATGGATGGATGGGAGTGAGGGGAGAAAGGGAGCTGAGGGAGGGAGGGAGGTGGGGAGATGAGAGGGTGAGGGGGGAGGGCGGGAGGTAAGGGGGAAAAAAAGGAAGGAGAGTGAAAGAGAGGAGGGAAAATGGGCGAAGGGGTGTACAAAGAAGGGTTGTGGGGAACGGAAAGGGGGTGGAGAACGCCAAATTGAGGAGAGGGGAGGGCAAAAGAAAGGAGTGCAGGAGGACAACCCGCTGCGCCTTTAAATTATTGCGCCCTTCGGCATCAGCTCCGCGCCCCTCGCCCCCGCCCGCACCCCGCGTAACCCAGGGGCTCGTCCCGCCGCAGGGGATGGCCCCGCCTGGCCTATCCCCGCGCGCGGCCTGCCGTGCGGGGCGCCGGCGCCGGCCGCCGCCCCTCGACGGGCCGCACGCGGGGCAGGGCGGAGGCGCTGACCGCCCCCGAGCCGGCAGTGCTGCCTGCCCAGCCCGCCGCGCCGGGTCCAGCTGCCCCGCCCGCGCTCCCATGCCCCCAGAGGGGCTCTAGCGCCGGGCGCGTTCGCGAGGAGCGAGGGCGGTAACGGCCCCGGGACCATGCTCTAAGCGCCCGGGGTAGCCAGCGAGGGAAGTTGGGGTGGAAGATGAACAACACCGGTAAGCGTGCGGCTCCTTAGGAACGGCTCTCCGCGTCCGGGCATCTTTTCCCTGGGGCCGGGCATCCTTCTACGGTACCGGGACCCTCCTTCCCTCGGGCGCCGGCTGGACGGCATTCCTCTGAGGCTCTGCCTCCGGGATGGCATCCCCCGGGAAGGCTCCCTGCGTCCAGGGCCGGCCCTCCGCTTCCCTGCTCTTCGGTGGATGCTCCTCCGGCTCCCCGCGAGACGCGGCGCGCCCCGAGCTATCGGTGCCCTTTACCGGCTCCGCCAGGGTGGCCACGAGCCGTGGAGGGGCAGGGGCCGGGGGGAGGGCTGTGCTTGCCGAGGGAAGTGGCGCTGTGCCCGTTCTCCCTCGGACGCGCTCAGTCCTTCACAATGCCTCTAGGAAATTTTCTGCTGCTTTGCTTTGGTAATTGGATTTTGGGGAGATATTGGTTGGTTTTTTGGTGTTCTTTTTTCGTTTGTTTGCGTGTTTTGGTGGGTTTATTTCTGTGCAATTTTCTCTCTGAGGCAAGCCCAGTCCTTTCCTCTTTCTCTTAATTTCCGAGATCGTTTCCCTGATAGAAACTGGAAAGGTGAGAGACAGGATCAGAAGGGAACAACTGCTAAAACAAGACCATCAACAGATAACCATTAAAAGAAATCACTAGAAAACTGGGGCAAGCTCTACATTCTCTACTAACTCTTTCTGGTTTTCAGGGATGAGGCATGCATGTAAAAAAATCTAACAGTCTGGGAAACCATTACTGCTAACTATAGAACTTGTTAGAAAAATCTAACGTTGTGTAGAGGTAGAGATGAAGAGAAATAGTCACTTTTTGTTTTAGCCCTAAATTGTTTCACCATGTTTCCTTGTTCCTGGGAGGGACTGTTGCTGGGCACTTCACTTGCACAGATGTAACCTGAGGTCCAGAGATATTACTGCAAGGCGCTTTACCCTACCACTGTCGTATGTTGGGAAACTGTGAAGCACTGTTTGCCACAGCACGGGTATACAGCACTAGAAAGGATTGTTTAGGCACAAACTCAATCCTCTGCAGTTGTATCAGCATGTCATACTGCTGCTCTGAGTTTATATAGGAAGACTCTTGTTCCCCTTTCAATTGGGAGTGGGACACTCTCCTATCTGAAAGGTGCTGACGTTTCTGTTCTGTTTCCTGATTCTGTCTGGACTGAACTCAGTCCATCCCAAGAAGATGAACTCATCTGAGGGTTAAGCAAGTCAGCCAAAATCGTCTTAGCCTTGATTCTCCAACCACTCTTTCTCCATCTCTCTGTTATATTAAAAGAAGCAGCTCTCATCTTGTCTGATCTCAGGGGTGAGCAGTGCAAGGAATATCAGGTTGTTCAGTTGTAAACTGAAATTTTATTAGCAGTTTTCTTTCTTTGGAGTATAGGGCTGAATGTTATTACGTCATTATTAAAAGCAATATCCATTGTTACAGATCACAAGGCCACATTACTCCTTTTATCATTGCATCAAATTAAATCATTTTAGGTAGCTTACCTGCTATTCCTCCAGGAAGCTGAGAACCTCTTACTCTGCCTAGTCCTTCTAGTTCCTAACCAGATTCACAGCCATTTATTCTTGGGATTACATTGTCCCTTTCCTTAAAATAGTTCTTTTCCTCCTCTGGTGTTTACCTCCAGGTTGTATTTATAGAGAGTGCTCATATCCCTTCTCAGCCTTTGTTTTGTATATTCACACAATGCAAGGAATGTCTCTCCCATCAGTGCAAAGCAGAACTTCCTACTGAATCTGAAGTGTTTATTAGCTGGCAGAACTCAGGGACCAGTGCTGGTGAGCTCTGTATTATAGTAACACAGAGCACCAGTAAGCAGAGTCATATGTGAAGGCATATAAGGCAGCTTTGATCTCGCAGAAGTTGAAATAAAGGCAAACAGAAAACAGGAAGGGAAGCATGGATTATCCTCAGAGATGCAAAACTGATGTGAAAAGAAAGATGAAGCAGCCCAGCAAGGTTGCAGGAAATCTGTGGTAAGAGACAAGAGACAGACCCCCCCATCTCACAGCCTCACAGGCAGAACCTACCAGGCTCTCAGTATCAATTTGTTTCATGGGTGCTGAATAGATGCTGCCCAAAGGAAGAAGGTTCAGATGTTTGACTTCAAAATGTTCAGAGGCATAAGCAGGCTAGATATTCTTTCTGCTGTTACTGAGATTGATATAGAAAAAGCTGCTGTATGTACCTGTAGAAAAAAATTTAACTTCTCAGGAAGCAATATATAAAACAAGTGATTATAAGCTGTCTGCTGCAGTATAAGCTTCATATTGTGAAATCACAGCCAAGTGGAAACATCGCAAATGTTTGCAGTTCCACTAAAAAAAAATATGCTAGTATCTCAGAATCAAAATAATGTAATTGTCACACACGTGGGGTTTTTCACAGACAGCACTCGCATCCTACCTAAGACTTGTATGTACAGTCTGCTTAGAGACAGTGAAAATGCCAGAGAATTTGTGAATTTGCAGGATTGAGATATTTGGTGCTGAAACTCATCCTTTTCTGATTATATTGTCTTTTTCCCTTTCCCCAGTAGTTTCCCTGTGTGATGTTATGCTACTGTATTATATCTACAGATGGCTGTAATAAAGCTAAAGAAAAAAATTGTAAACTACTGACCCGACAGCTCAGAGTCTTCATGTATTGATCTAATGATAGTGGATGGATTCCAATAACTGTACAGTACAGCACTGTATTTCCACTGGGTGGAATGCGTTCTGACAAGCCAGCTGTTAGTATTTTAGTTAGGATTTGTAAGGGGACAAAATTCCCATGGGATGGTTGTTACTATGAGTCTGACTTCATGCTAGTGAAACCTTGATGTATACAGAGGGCTTTTGATCACAAATTTAAAGGATGTACACTGATAAACACTGATAAAACACAGACGTTTTGCAAAAGTACCAGAACTGTGAAGAAGCTGAAATCCCAATTTCATAAATGAATGAGGCATTTAGGAACCCTTAACCTGCTGGCTTTGAACACGAGGTAAGACCTGAAGTTCCTTAAGTCCCAATGCTAAAAAAACCAAACTGTTCAGCTCAAGTAAAGGGAGAGCTGATGCCTAAATATAGACTTAGGTCCTATTTGAAGGGGAGACTTGCACTCCTCCCTTGTTAGAAAATCCAAGTCTAAATATGTTTTCCATTTCAAGTGACTCCTTTGCCACTGTTTTCATTTCTTATGTAACTGTTGTCATTTTAAACCTTTTATTTTCCTCTGACTGTGTGAAATAAATGATGGATTCGCACACTATAAAACAAAGAGAAATATTTTTGCTGTGAAATCTCAGTTATTTACAGTACATCCTGGGGTTCACCAGTGACAACACTGGTGTTTTATTATTTGGATCCCTCAAAGGGATTATATTTTCCTTTTAAATCATGCTCTCTCATCTATTTCATCTCCAAGATACTGAGGCAGATTACACAGCTTATATTGGGTACTTTACTCAATTCAGAATGACATTAAAATGGCCTGTCAACATCAGCAATTTAAACACATCCTCGCTGTCTGATTCAAACAGCTGGCAGAATTGTAATTACAAGTTGGAACATACAGCTTTCTATATGGAAATGAAAGCGACAGTGTGCTTAGCTTGACTTACAGTGCTGGCAGTTACTGTGGTGGTTCGTGCCCATGTTCTGCCCAGGTCCAAAGCCAGCCCTTCATCTGAAAGAAAAGCTGCCCGTTTCACTTACAGTGAAACTCCATTTGATATTTTGATTAATTTATTCTCAGAACAATTCCTTCTCTAAGGAGTAGGGACCATGGTGAATATATAAGACCATGCATTAGTCAAACTGAAATAGACACAGGTAAATAATTTCTTCCTTGTCTTGCTTTGCAAGAACATAGTATTGTTTTGGTGGCTGATATATGGAAACTTCTTTCTATGGTTGCACAGAGCAGCTGGTTTGTTTCCTTTATCTCCTGGATTTGTGTAGTGCTTGGTGCATGTGGCTTTTGTACATAGTATGAGCTCTTATTAATGCCATTCTCTGATGTGAGAGAGTGAATATGATGGCAGCTGATACAGGCTAAGTTCTTTCTTTGCTGTTTCATACATGTGTCTGGTGCACAAAGTGGGAGTGCTGCCATGAAAGAACTTGTATCCTTTCTGATCCGAGCCATTTTTTATGTCTATAACAGTGCTTTGGCAAGTAAGATGTAAATGAATTCCTGTATTTACTGCTACTCTTAGCTTTGCATATTCTCATTTCCTCAATAGCAGGACTTCTAGTGAGGAATTTGATCCTCATCTTTGGAAGAAGTTACAGACTTGACAAAGGCAACTGAATTGATGCAGGAACAAACACTGATGCCTGCACAGTATTTTTAGTAGCACGCTCAGATTTTAGGGAGAAGCATTTCTGTAACAAGAATACAGTCTGGGTTGTTTTGTCTGAAGGCTAACTGGCAGTTGTGAATCTCTGCAGTACTTATCTCTGCATCATTATCAAATAGCGGCATGTAAAATGCAGGGGGCGGTGATGGGCTGATATTGTTCAATATTTTCGTGGTAGGAAAGGAAACAGAAGAGTATCAGATGACGACGTTTATGATGCAAAAGTTGGTAAAGGGTAATTAACAATGTAGGCAGAGCGGTTGTATAAACAGATGGCGGTCATTAACTTGAATCCGTTCAAACAAATTACACTTAATGTATATTATAAAGCTATCAGTTTAGTGACAACGGACAGGGAAAACAATAGCCTTGGGAGCAATTGAGAAGTCATAATGGACAAGCAAGTCAACCTGATACATTAATAAGCTACAGAGAACAGTGAGAACTGAGTCTAAGGAAGTACTGAAATGTGTAGGTAGCATCATCTGTAGCCACTCTGGAATTCTTTCCCCAGGTCTGCACTGTATATTTTATAGGGGCCACTGGATAATTGGAAAACGTTCAGAAAAAAAACCCAAAAGACTTAATGAAAAGAGAAATTGTCCAATTGTGAAGATTTAATGAGTTCATCTGTACAGTTTACCAGAAATAAAATTGTTGAGACGCATGGCTGTAGGAAACTATATATTTTCCCTAGAAAAATACTGAATAATAAAAGAGTCTTTAATCTCAGTGGAGGAAACAACAATAAATGCTGGAGATAGAAGCTGGAGATAGGAGCCAGAAAGCACTAATGGGGAAATAAGGGCTTTATTTTAAAAATCTCCTATTCATTATGGGAATAAGATAAGGAGGATAGGAAGGATAGAAATATTCAATTTCTAACTTTCTTGAGACTAAAGCTTTCTGGAAGACAATTTTCACCTTTATTCTGATATAACTGAATATCATTATAGAGCCGAATTAGACTTTCCTATTGAATTGTCTGGATATTCTTCGTCTACCTCCTGTTTCTCAGGCACTTTCCATTTATAGATTTGAAGCTCTTTGTAGCAGGAGCAATGAGAATCAGGCCTCGTGTGCACTGGCTTCCACTGGAATTCTAGTTTTGGTGCTGTCTCATGCCACTGTTGCAGTGTGGTCTATCTGCATGGTCGCTTTCATCTAAACACATTTCTGCTCTCTTTTCTCAACATCTCTCCAATTTTGACATAAATCTGAACTGAATTAATGATGAAGGAGTGAACAAAGCATAGGTCTACACAAGTTTGTTGAAAAAAGCTACTTTTGGCAGCATAAGAGATGCCTGAACTCAACTGTGATGCCATTCAAAGCTTGAACTGGTATATCTAAATTATGGAGCCCATTTCTTGGGCCACTGTCCGAAGACCACAGGCCTGGGACAAATCTGCAGAAGCTCCTGCAACTGCAAAATCTTAGTGTTTTAAGTTTTCACCTCAAACCAGCTGCTTAATGGGGCAGGGGTGTAGGTATATATAGTCCCTTATATGCCTAAATTAAATTCTAGGCTAATTCCTATATCTAACTTACATCTGAAAGTGGGTGGTTGTAGTGTTTTAGGCAAACTCCACCTCAGAATGTCTGTTGTTTCAAATAATCATTTGAACAGTGAAGGCTGTATGGGTTGGTTGTTATTCCAGAACTGCTACGTTCACTGCTTAGAAACTCAAATGTGAAGAGGACAGGAGCAGAGAGCAGAGTAGTTTTATTTGGGCCATGTCAGGAACAAAACCAAGCTGGAATGCAAGTTTGCCTGAAGGAGAGGAAGCCGTCCTTGTCAGTACAAGGAAGCACTGAACAATAAGGGGAGGAGCAGGCTAAAGAAATTCCTATTCCCCAAGAGTTTCCTTGTAAGCACAGAGTGGGTGTGCCTCCCTCCAATATAAAATGCATCCTAAAATAAACATGCACAATTATTTGTTAACATACACATTTCTTATGGTGCAGTGTTGTTTTTTGCCCATTTAGAAGTTACAGCCTCTTAAATGCTTCAGACACCAGAGGAAGCAGAAATTGAATCAGAGCGAATCATTGTGATAAAAGGTGCACAGAGATCCATTGTGCTTGACAGATCTGCTTTCTTTTCAGTAATTGTTATACAAGAGTTTACTTAAAACACTTGTATACACACACACCCATGAGGCGAAATTGTTTAAGAAGCCTCCATGAAAGACAAGGTCAGCACAATGAGCAGCTAGGAAAAAGTGTCAAAGAAATCCAAAGGGGCAATAGTTGGCACAGAGGAAAAGAGTAGGACACCACAGTGCCCACTGTTACACTTTGAACAGGGTCCACTACCATAATTTATTCCCTGTGCAGTGTTACTGAAGGTAGCATGTAGAAAAATTCAAGATCACTTGATTCTGCCACAAATTTACCACTGGAGGGAAATTGGGTAACTGAATTCAAGCTATATATATAGATATATAAAGAGGATGTGCTCATGGTTATTTTGCATAGAGAAAATGAGTTCATTGCATTGTTTTATGTCAAGTTGGTTTATGAACCAAAGCTTTAAATATCCAGGCATTCTCCATAAGCCAGTCTTTTTCTCCATGCACAGTCTTTCAGTACAGGCACTAATAATAACAAGGATGAGAATGACCAGAGTGCTCAGCCTTGTCACATCCCAGGAACAAAGTAGGTATATTTGTGTCCTACTTTTAGATAGACATTCCTGGGAAAAGCCAGACACTGAAGAAAATGTTATAATACCTTCAAAGCCATGTTCTTTGGAGAAGTCCTAAGAAACACCTCATTAGGGTGTTAAAGGTTCTAGTGCTGATTTCTTGTGAAGACTCTGCTATAGCTGGTAAAATCTCATGCTACCATCTGTTTACTACCAGAAAATTAGTTTAGGATGCTCAGTCATTGCAAAAAGTGACTTAAAAAGGCCATGTGCAGGCTTGGCTGGGGAGACAGGCTTACAAGATACTCAAGTCACCCTATTCACTTCCTGTTTGTAACTGGTAACAGCTTTCATTACTCTGCAGATTTGAATTACTGCAGATTTAATTATGGTGCAACAAAAGCAATGGCACTTCAGTAACAGTTAAGTGCTTGGCGCATCACGTTTCTGAAGTGATCCGGAGAGAATGATTAGCTACTTCATTCTGTGATGTCAATAAGACATGTGCCCTGCAGCTCAAAGCAGCAATGGATACTGTGGAACAAGAGGACACGCTGCTGTACTGCAGACCGGTGAATATGCAGTTCTTTCTCCCCCCTTTCCCACAAGTTGCTTTAAATCTTCTATTTCCTCTTTCTGTGCATGAACCAAGTTATTCAAAGCCAATGATCTGCATACCTCCTATCTCTGCAGGTCAGCTCACATACTGATGTTTTCAGGATTCACAGCTTTGAGCAGCAGAAATACAAGAAGTCTCATTTGTGAATTTGTTCACCTTTTTTTTTTTTTTTTTTTCTAATCCTATGTCATAGTCTGAGGCTTGGCTGCTGTTAGAGAATCAAAGGAGGAACAGCAGGCCATCCTGTGCTTGTCGAGGGTCTGCAGAACACAAGGGCTTTTTAGGGTGTCTACATTCCTGAAGGGATCTTGTGCTAAAAAGGATGATTTCTGAAAGACCGTACAGAACTACTGGTGTGATCACTACCTGGAACTAGAAAAATTGGCTTGGCTTTTCCCAGAAGTTAATTGATAGTGCGAAGCTATTCCTTTCCAGGTTAAAACTATGATGACATCTATTTCTAGAGCCTAAACTGTTTGATCAGCACACAGGTTGTAGATGTTCACGACAAGCTGAAAGCGAAGGTGCAAATAACAAAAGCAGATCTGTCAAAGCACACCTCCTTTTGTGCTCAGCACAACCTGCATGTTGCTTGTTCTGTGTCAAAGGTTCTTAGCATATACTGGACATTGGAAAATACAAATGCTTCAGCAAATTCAGCAAAGACATCTAGTACTGCCATTTTACCTAATTCCTATATATCAGATACCTTAGCAGTCTTCAAAAACTCTCTAACTTCTGTAACTCCTTTGCAACATCTCCAAAACCAAGGTATATTTAATGAGTGCACAGTATGCTGTAAAATCATTTTCTCTTATGCTATGAAAAAATTGCTTTTTTTTGTATACTCAACAAGTTCATAATAAAATCAAATTCCTCAGTTGTTTAGCATTCAGCACCTGTACTTTCAGTGCAGTTTAACTAGCCAATATCTTTTAAACTCACTCCTGTTAAGTACATCACAGGGTGCTGAATGACCTTTCTCCAGCCATACACTGATGTTCTCCACCCTTCTCTTACTTCATTCCTGGAGATCTTTCCCCTCAGTGGGAGAATTCCCAGCCGAGAGCAAATGTGAAGAGATACCTGATGAAGCTGGCTGCAGTTCACCCACCAACACTAGTTTTATTTACCCTGTAGAAAAAACAGCATACTTAAGAATGACAACATGTTGTGCTTTATCTAGTAAGTAAATGTTTGCATACAAGACTGGCATGCTACTAGTCAAAATAAATGACAAATTGTATTATTTTCTGTTTGTAATCTTCTAGATAGCATTAGTTGACCAGCTTCATAATTTGTATGCTTGTATGTTGAGCAGTAGTGATTATTAGCTCTGCATTTGTGTACAGCACAGATGAACCTAGGTGAGATAGATCCCCATACGCAGAATAATTCTAACAGTTTATGTTAAAGCTGCTTCATGAGAGCAGACTTCTCCTTCCTTTGGGCTGATCTGAGATCATTAGCTCAGTTTTAACTTAAGTGAAGTCTCTTTTGTGTCTCATAATTCTAGAAACACTGTTTTCAGAGTAAACCAGAATGCCAAATTGTGAGCATTGTTGTATTGGAGGAGATTTCAGCAGGTTTAGAAAGATCAAGGAGAAAAAAAAAGGTCTCTTACATCTCTCAAGACCTACTCAAACATCCACATGGGCCATATCCCAAACGGCATCTCTTGAGTTGAGATCCTGCCCCTCATTCCCTGCGTATAGGACATGATGACTTTGCACAAAGAATTGTTCCTGTCTCTCTCATGGCACATTGTCCTGTCACGTGGTTTTCCTTACAATGGAGATCTTCCCTTTACTCCACCAATGATTGTTAATTTAAATAAAAAAATAAAATAATAAATAGAGATTTCTGATTTATTATTCATGTAATTACCAATTGATGGCTAGAAAACATTAGTAAGAATAGAAACCTTCTTTTTATCGGCATTTGGAATCATTTGGTATTTTTGCTTCTTCACACTGCATATTTTATTTCATCTAAAATCTCATAATTGAGAATTCTTATTGTTGCCTATTTATGCACCTTTTCAGCATTTCATTTAGTTATGTAAAGAATATTAATTTCAGGACCAAGGATCAGCTCAAAATACCTGTAGTATATAAAGTGTACTGTGAGTCCAGTGTTCATATATGACTATTAAGTTGTCTTAAAAACAGTGAGGGAGAGCTAGCTTGTTTTCAGTCTTCACAGAATCACAAAATCATAGGGGTTGGAATGGACATCTAGAAATCATCTAGTCCAACTCCTCTGCTAAAACAGGTTTTCTAGAGCAGGTTGCACAGGAAAGTGTCCATGCTACCCATCTTAAATGATATATCTTTGGCTCTGCAGCTCTACACCTTTTTTCTTCGCAGCTATGCTTTCGTTTCATTTCAGCTGTGACGTTAAACCATGTTCCCTGGAATAGCTGCAGTGTCACATGGAAGCACAGTACATATGCTCTGCTGCAGATTTCTCTTTTCAAAGACGTGTCTTTTATTGGCTGGACTTGTTGCACTTTACAAGTAACTGGTATAAGATAAAAGTCTACTGTAGAGTATGCTCTGGTGGCTTTAATAAGAGACCAAGATGACTAATATGACTTTTCTCTCTTTTCTCCAGAAATCACAAAGCCACCACTAGCACCGAAACCAAAAATTATTGGTCATCTTTCTCCAGTAGCCATCTCCAAATTTTCTCCTTCACTGCCAAGGTCTGATATTCTTCATAACCCAAATTCTATGTCTAGGGGTCCCAAACCACCTATTGCTCCCAAGCCAAAACTCTCTACTGACACAGAGAGCAGATCCAGTGTTAATGCCAACAATAATTTAAATAAATGCTCAAATTGTAAACTTCTCTGTCTTGACGGAGAGTTGTATGATGGAAATCAATGCAGTGCTGAGTGCCCAGAATCTGAGGCAGATAATGAATACACTGTACTTCCTGAAACTCAGCTGACCATTGAAGACTGCAATGACTTGGAACACGAGCATGATCAGAGCCTAGATTCTTTTGCAGACAATGAAATCTTGGAAATTCCAGAAGCAGCAGAGAAGGAAGAAGATAACATTCCTTATCATGCGGATGCTGACCATCAAGAAATTGAGCACCATAACTTTTCAGATATTGCTGAACCAATAAAACCAGACTGTGTATCATCAACCAGAGACTGTGGCCAATCTGAAGCATTCTGTGAAGAGCCCTCTGATGCCACTGGTGGGAGTAATGACGTATCCAAGAATGTAGATGAAGGCGAGAATGTTGCAGGTGATTGTAGTGAAACCAAAAGCAAGGAAGAAATTTCTAACAATCTCAAATTGGTTGAGGACAATGATGATAAGACTGATGGTGATAACATTTTGAATGGAGATGAGGGCAATGTCTGTGAAGATATCATTCTAACACCACTAACTGCAGCTGAATTAATCCCAAGTTTGGAGAAATCAGAGGAGGAAGAAGAAGTGCCTGAGATTTTAAGAAAGGGAGATAGATGTCCAGCACATGATGGTGATCATAGTGTGTATGCAGAGCTTGATTTGAACATGGAAGAGGAGTTAGAAAATGATGACTGTACAAGTCCTGACATGCTGCCCAATGAAGCCAGTGAGAAAACAGTTCTGTGCTTAGAATTGCCTGAAGGTGAACCCAGTGCTGAAAATGATCTGGGAGATTCCACTCATCCAGCAGCAGCTGAAGTGGAGGAAGCAGACACAGACAAACACAATAATACAAACATAGGAAATGCCAGTGATGACTGCCAGATCACTGACCTGAGAGGTGAGGAGACATCAGAGGTAGCCTGTGAAGCAGGCGAAGACTTTGGAAAAGGAGAGGAAGAAACTGTGAATGCGGAGAGTACTGATGATGGGTGTCAAATTGCTCCTTTTGAGAATGATGATGGTGAGGAAGTACCCACAAATCTGCAAACAGAAGAGACCTGTCCAAAAGAAGATGGTCAGATCTCTGATACCCTCCCTAGTGGTCCAGGGATGGAGCCAAAGCTGGAAGACATGTCTGCTGAAGAACATAATGAAAGCATTGCAGAAGCCTCTAAGTCAGATGAGTTGCAACTTGAAGGAAATGAGGTAGAAACAGATAGTCTCAGCAAAAGTGTCCTAAGTCCAACACAATTAGTCCCACATAAGGGAGAGATAGAAGTCTGTCAGCATGATAAAGTGAATGTAGAACACGGGACCAGAAATGTCTTGCATGAAAATCTAGTACTCCCTGAAGTAGTCATTGTGCCTGAAGAATCAGAGAGAAGAGAAACTGGCAGTGATTCCCTAGATGACCCTTATGTACTTCCTGCAGAAAACGAATTCACTCATAAAGGGCAGACTGATTCAGGAGATGATCACAGTAAAAGGGATGAATTAGGCATGGATGGTGAAAGCAACTTACTGCCCATTGATCGTAAAAGCATTGTCACTAGAACACGGTCACTTTCTGGGAAAATGCCAGGCTATGTGCCAGAAACAGTTCCAGAAGAAGGTGGTCCTGAAAGCGATTTACCACCTTCCTGCAACAGTTCTGGGACTGAAGACTTAAGCAATAATTCATTTTCAGTGGAAGGAAAAACAGTGGAAGACAACAAGGCATTACAATCCAAGCCAAGACGCTTTATTTTATATCCTCGGTCTTATTCCGTTGAAGGGAGAGAGATACCTGTCTCCATTTACAAAGAGGGTGATGGCTGTGTACTCAGCGATATTAGAATGAAAAAGACAGAAGACAACTTATCTTTGCCTTGTGTCAATGGTTCCTCACATATCTTTTCCCAAGGAAATCTTTCGTCAGGCGCTGTATCTACTCCATCTTCAGTTGTCGATATACCACCTCCTTTTGAACTTGCTTACATCACCAAAAAGCCAATCACTAAAAGCTCCCCTTCGCTTTTGATAGAGAGTGAGTCACCTGATAAGTATTCCAAGAAAAAGAAATCTTCCTTTAAGAGATTCCTCACTCTAAAATTCAAGAAGAAAACTGAAAGTAAAATCCATGTAGATGTTAATGTTTCTTCTTCGAGGTCCTCATCAGAGTCCAGTTATCATGGGCCTCCAAGGCTGATGGAGCTGGACAGGACTCTAAGTAGCTCACCTCAACTGAAGTCACATGTGGGGAAGCTCCGTGCGTCTGAGTCTCCCTCAACTGTTCTTTTCTATAAGGATGGTAAGAGAAAAGGAACACCCAAGTCCTTCAGCAGGAGCGTGTCACGGGTGGAATCCTTTGAGGACCGGTCCAGACCTCCTTTCATGCCACTCCCATTAACAAAGCCTAGATCAATTTCTTTTCCCAATGCTGACACTTCCGAATATGAGAACATTCCAGCTATGAACTCTGACTATGAAAATATACAGATTCCTCCTCGAAGATCCACCAGAGCAGGAACTTTCACTGAGTTTTTTGAAGATCCCAGCAGGGCATTATCTGCTGCTAATGAGAATGACGGCTATGTGGATATGAGCAGCTTCACTGGCTTTGAGAACAAGCAGCAAACCATGGACCAGGAAACAGAAAGGTACTGTAATAAATTATTATGTAAGACCTGCTAGTCTTGGCCAAAGAAGCAAGGCATCCCTTACTGTAGGCAGATCCTCCATGTTGCTTGCCTCATATTCCTCACAGAAAATGCTGAAAAGCAATATTGGAAGAAAACAAAATAAACCTTTACCAGAGGAAAAAACAGACATCAAATTAACTCTGTACATTGTAAATGCATGCCAGGAATACCAGTAGGTCTAGATCCTATGGTTTGTAACTACAGCCAAAGAACATTTTAAAATATCTGGTTTGTCCAATGAATCTGCTTTCTGTGGCTTTCTTGGGTGTGGAAGGATGGGGGTGAAACATGCTTTGTTCTTTAGTAAGAAATGCTTCTGACTGCTTAACGGAATGGAAAAAAAAATGCATATTTGCCTGCATCATTTTATTCCTCAAACCAACAGTATGTGCATGAATTTATTTTCATATATATAATTTGTCTTTCAAGGTGCATCAGTTAAGTATAGACCAGAAAATCCCAAACCATGAAAAAGTTAGGCTATACAATTAATTTTATAAGTTGCTTTAAAGCCTGTCACTATGGACGTTTGATAGAGCTGCAGATTTCTGAACAAATTAAATAACTCCTTCTAAAATCATATGCATAGCTAGCATGAATAATAGTCTTTCTCCATGCCATTAGTTTATTTACAAACAAGAAAATATTTCAAAACTACTTCTTTTCATAGTTACATAGGGGTAATGCACTCAAGACTGTTGAGTTAACATTCCGTCATTATGTTCCTACTGACAGATTATAGCATATAATCATTGGAGTGCAGAGATGTGAATAAGAATGGTATTTTCCATTAAGCTCACGATAACAGGTAGAAAACAAGGTGCAAAGCAAATGAATGAAAAGCAGTGTCTTTTAATGCAGTCACATTTTGTTAGCATGTGTGAAGAAGATGAAGATCTTTTAAAGATATTTCAGACTTGAGGAGTGAAAGAACTGTCTTTAAAACGTCTAAATCAGAGTCTTGCAGACTGTTTCAAAGTCAAGAGTGATGTACTGCACTTCGTCTTTCTGTGAGGCAAGAATTGGAGGAAGGGAGGAGTACATGTGCCTGAAGGTGGGGAGTTTGGGATGCAGACCTGTGGTTTAGCTCTTTGGAATGTGGGTTGCCTCCAGTGCTGGGAATGCCAGTGGTGCTGGCACTGGAACATGGAATACAGGGCAGCTTCACAACACACTGCCACGTCCCCAAGTGGTACCTGGCAGAAGCTGCCTTAGCAGGGTCTGACAGTCTATTAGTCACACTCATTTAAAGGTTTGCATCGAGCCCAGCTCTGATGTTTTGTCTTGGAAAAATTGGCCAGTTCTTTGTGTCCATGAAACACCGCCCATTTTGGGTAGATCTTGTAGAACCAAGTTAAAAATATTAAAACTACGTAAATTGCTGTGACTTGGGTCCATTTATGAACTTCCTGTGGAAGCCTGTTGTTTCAAGGGGAGAGCCAATCCAAACCGGCTCAGGAAGTCTCAAGGTCAAGGCGTGAACATAGTTTTTCAGGCTGCTGCTTGTTGTGCGAGCAGTTTTTTCTGTCATGGAAGAAATGAAGGCTAGGTTCTTCTGAACAACAACTTCATCAAGATAACAGGAGTGAAGGGAGGAGCAGCAGGCAGACAGCAATATATATATATTGCTGATGAAACACTACTGTTTGCTGTATTTGTCAGGATGTTTTGAACAAAAACATGCCTGAAAACATTTGTTGAAAAGCATATGCTTATCCCACATGCAGTGGTATAATATACTTGAAAATACAGTGTATGGTCTGCTCTTCTAAGAGCAAAATAAATCATAGAAGTACCTGTACATGAACGCATTTACACATTCATACATGATGAATGGGCATGTATGTTTTATTTCTTGTTAAAGCAGTCCTCTCTAAAATATCTCTCAGTTGATTCATTCTAATATGATTTCAAACACAGCGCTACCACAGCCACACAGGGATAACAACAACTTTGAGCTCCAGCCTCCTCATATCCTGAGGATTATTTCAGCCATGTGAGAGTACAAGTGTGTTGCACTAAACTCTTGTAATACATGAGACTTGAGCCTACGATCATCTGCTTGGTACATTCAATTGCAGAATACTGATGTTTATCTGCTGGTAACTGATGGAGTTGCTACACTTTTGATGAATGGCCTGGAACAAATCTTTTATTATGTCTTAGAGAACAGAATGTGAGAATACTATAAAAGATTATAACAATCCAAGAACATCCACTAGAGCACTTGGCTGGGGAAAAGGGGATGGGAGATTTACAGAAAATGACAGATAAGACTGACTGCTTAATTTTTTTTTTTGCTTAAAAGGAAAGACAGCGTATAATAGATTTAAATCACTGATCTAACTGGAACCAATCAAATTTATTGAAGAAGTCCAATAATGACACTGTGCAAAATAGATCTTAACATACAATTACCACTGCAGGAATACAATTGGGAACTTTGCTCCCCAGAGAGAAGTTATCATGTATCCCCAGAATTTAGCAATCTGGTATTAATAATTAAAGTGATTAAAGTATATGACAATATAGATTTCTGTACAACGTAGATACAATGGGACGTAAGTAGAATTTGACAAAATGCCTCTCATCTTTCCTCAGTCCACTTAAAATGAATCAGATTGCTTGCCTTTGCTAGTCATTTTCTAGCCTGCTACACTTCTAGCCACTACAAAGTGCAAAGTAACACAAACCAATCCTTTAGACTGAAAGGAGAACATAACTCCCCCCATCTCTTGGACAACACACTCTAACTTACTGTACTGCATTGATTCTCAAGCAGCAGCTCTAAATCAAAGCAGTCCCATAATGTAACTGGCTAGGCTGTCATCAGATAAAAGTCCATCAGGATTAAAGTATTCTGGGACATTTCTTAAAGAATAGCTTTGGTAACATAATTCTGGATATTCAGAACATCAGCCATATTTATGACTGTGTTAAAATCAGGGGGTTGGAAAAGAGGAACCTCTGACACTCATTTCATAGTCTTCCACAGTGCCACATTCGTTGCTTTTAAGAGTCCTTTATCAAGGTTTAGATATCATCAGGAACAGAGTCCATACTTCAGAATTACCTAGTTTGGTAAGTCTCAGTCTTCCTCTCTGCTAAGATGTTCAAAATCCAGAGAGGAAAAAAGGGAGAATAAAGAAATACAAGGTGGATACCTGCAATTCCTCAGCTAAGCCCACTGTGATGCTGAGATCCCAGTGCTCTGTGTTATTACACTAAGGCCGGTGGTAATTCAGAATAACTCTCTAGAATTGCAGACTCGTGCCTGTAAGCTACTGCCAAGGCTCCGACTTTCTACTACTCTTCAGGAGGCACCTACTGATGCCTCACAGCTGTAGTGCAAAGACAGTCACTTCCTCTGTGTCCTGTTCCTCTGAAGATGAACTTCATTCCTAAAGGAAAAAGTTGTCTTTAGGAGAAAGCAAGGAAGACTCTGTGGTTTATGTGTATCCTGTAAATGAGACATTTCCTTTAACATGGACAGTTTGTAGCAGGAATACACAGGTGCTTAGAAACTGCTAAAATAGCACTTGAAATACATTGGTGTTAGAGATGATGTTTCATGGGCCAGCAGCATTATGTGCTTCGTAAGCAATGCTCTTTTCTATGTAGCCTTAGTCAGCCTCTGCTTGGGCCAGGCCTAGGCATGACTGTGTTACTGAAGACTGATTTTAAAATGTATACCAGAATCAGATTACCATTATGCAGCAATAGAACTACTGCCTATGGCTGATGTGCTATAAGGAGTGCAAATCTTCCTGCTCTAGAAGTAGAAAAATTCAGTGGGTGAACAATCGTTTCCCTCTCCAGTGGTTATTCAGTTGTGCCCTCTACCTCACCGCTGGATTCATCAATCTGTTCTAACACATTATGCCACTTAAGGGATTATATCCTCTCTGATCTCTGCAGGTCATCAGTCACTGATTAGCTCCAAAACTGTGCTCAGGGTGGTCTGCATAGAATCACAGAATGGCCTGGGTTGCAAAGGAGCACAATGCTCATCCAGTTCCACCCCCCTGCTGTGTGCAGGTCATCAACCAGCAGCCCAGGCTGCCCAGAGCCACATCCAGCCTGGCCTTGAATGCCTACAGGGATGGGGCATCCACAGCCTCCTTGGGCAGCCTGTGCCAGTGCCTCACCACCCTCTGCGGGAAAAACTGCCTCCTAATAGCCAACCTAAACCTCCCCTGAGTTTAAAACCATTCCCCCTTGTCCTATCACCATCCACCCTTGTAAATAGCCATTCCCCCTCCTGTTTATGCACTCCCTTCAAGTACTGGAAGGCCACAATGAGGTCTCCCTGCAGCCTTCTCCAGGCCAAACAAGCCCAGTTCCCTCAACCTTTCCTTATAGGAGAGATGACTTCTCTTCCTAAAAGTGGTCTAAATACCAATGCTACTCAAAATGTCATATGCTTTTATGATTAAGGTGAAATTAAAACCATTAGAGTGAACTTTTTGCAACACAGCACATGTTTCTAACCAACAAAACCAGAATGTTTTATCTTTGGCTCTCTCTTCTTCTAATGAGAAGCGCATACATTTATATAAGACAAAATCATCAACTGTCAGAGAAGTACAGTATGGTATCTAAATACATATGAAGGATAAGGTGAATGTGTAGAGATCATTATGCAATGGAAGATTTAGTATAAATAATCCATGCAAAACAGCAGTGGCCAAGAAAGGACTTTTTTACATATTTTACTCCACATTTAGAGTGGAAACAAGTTAACTCTAGACTAGACCTGAAGACAATCAAGGTCTTAAGGCATCTGAAACTTGAGAGCAGAGTTAGGCTCTGAACAATAGATTCAACTTATTGGGATAGATGTTCCCTCTTTTCTTCTTTTTTGCTTTCCCTGAAAAACAAATCCTAGCTGCTTAATCTACTCAGTTCCAAGTTTGTTACTCCATAAACTCCTGCTCTATGCCTGCGCTAAGCTAGCTTGCATTGAATTCTCCTGACTTTTATTAAGCAAAGGAGAAATACAGTGTTCATAAGCACTGTGATAGGTTTTTTAAGAGAAACACAAATTATCTTCAAAAACACATATGTACAGAAACCTATATACAGTTTTTCTCTATTTCAGAATGGAACTTGTGCTGCACTCTGGATCTTGTATTACTATGAATTTCAAGATGTGCCAGAGCCCACATTCTTAAAAATACAGCCAGGGAAGCTAATGCAGAACATGTAAAAAACCTGCAAGGTTGCAAAGGCCCCACAGACATTCCTTAAGCATGGAAGTCTGGAGATAGGAGTGAGTCCCATAATGGCAGAATTGCTGTTGTTCAAACACAGAGAAGAAGGAACAGACACTGAGCCTAAAGGAGAGACACCTTCACTTGTGATCTGATGAATATGATGGAAAATAAAATCTCAGCAACTTTCACCCACTGTCACACTTTGCAGCATAAACCTGAAAGTTTTTTAAATTGACTGCAGGACAAGGACTCCCAGTGCTATACCCTGACTTCTGGCTGTGCATAGTCTATTGAAATTCTTGACAATAGCTACAGCTAGCTCTGACATGAGTCATGTATTTATTTCTGTTTACCTTAGAATTGTCTGAATTACTACAGGGAATTAGAAGGTGATAGCAGTTAATGCAGGATTTCCATCTGCTCAGAGACAGTGAACAGTCCGCAGGAGATAACAGCATGGTGCTCCACCTGGGCACATGGCACGCTTCACCGTGCACTGTCAGGTATTGGAGGGGTGGAGAACTGTCTTTCAAAGGCAGTAAGAACAGATGGCAGAGCTTTCTTTGGTGGCAGAGGTTTTCACACAGGCACCTTTGAAAAGTGTCTCCAGACAGTACTGGTAACGTTATATTGTTAGTGAAGAAGAAGTTTTAATACGTGTCCAGCTTTAGATGTCAAGGTTACAGTGGCAGCGTGGCCCCTCTCCTCTTTCCTCTTATCCACAGAACTGTATGTCTTGGTTTATGTTGGGGATGCAGGTGTTGGATTACAGGAAACCAGCATGCTTCCCCAACACAACTCTGCACTGCATCTCACCATCCTGCACCCAGGATCTGTCACAGCATAGCCTCAGAGGGCTGCCACTGCTCAGTCACAGCATCTGGATACAGCGTCAGCTTTGTTCATGAGGAATCACAGTCCCATATACCTCTCAGGAAAGCATCCCAAGCCTGAGGACGTGATGATATTATTAGCAACTTGATTTCATTTTCCTGGCTAGTTTTTTGATCAAATTCCAGCACAGAGAAGGAATATCTATGCCCGTGGGCTTCTTCATGTCTTGAAGGAATATAAGCCTGGGAATAACTCTTTATCTTCTTTGGTTTAGTTACATAGACAGAAATTTATTTCCAGTGGTGTTCCATGAGAGGGAGACTGAACCTGTTGCATACAGCACATTTGTACGGGATGTTCACAAATCAAAGAAGTCATATAAGAACTCCTAGCACGAAACAGAAAAAGCATGTACTGAAGACAAGGTGACAAGACTGATGATTGACAAAACACAGCCTTTTTTGAAATGGTCTGGTCTCTTATTGTCAGTGCTTGTTTTGTGCATGCATGTCTGCCCTCCTGCCCCCTCCTTGAGCTAGACTGAGATTTACTGAATGGGAGGCTGCACATTGCAATTCTGCAGTCTTTGTGGAATCCACTGGTTAATTATAAGAGTTCAATTCCTACAGTATTAAAAATGCAATAGAAGTTGTTGTTGTTACAAGTCTAATCCAGCAGTTTACGGTTTGCTGTGCCATTCAACAGTTATTCATGATGCACAATGCATTTTTAATTATCCTGCAAGAACTTTGCTTTTACAGACCCAAAGGGGGCTAACATAAAAGCTGCCTTAAGATTGGCTGTTCAGTGACATAACAATTAATAGCAGCTGAATGTACCAGTTTGAGTTAATGCAAGAACATATTTAAGAGGCACTGTCCTGTTTTCCCAGGATCCCTGTTACAGAGCTTTTACGGGGACTCTTTCACTTAAGTAATTAACTGAATTAATTAGCTGATATCCTTCAAAGGCCTGAGTAAGGAGACCTATCATCCATGAACACTTTTTGTTGGTCTGCCAGACTCCTGCTACCCCAACTTTTATCTTTTGCCTATTGGTATCAAAGGGATGTTCTCAGATTTGTCCTTTATTTATTTATTTATAATTTTTTATTTTTTAGTAAAGAAATAAGATAAGTATCAATGTACCAAGGGACATGGTAGTTTCTCAGTTATATGTTTAGCAGTCTCCAGCCAGCCATTTTCAGCTGTCTCAAATTAAATACTTCTTGAGTCTGTTAGCAGTTTGCCCTTGTGTCTTGAGTTTATTTAGTAAATTGGATTAAAAACCTTAGGTATTAAGCCATTGCATCTTCTTTTGGGCGTTTAGGCAGACGTACTTATTCCAGTGTCTCTGATCAGTTTCTTATAGAGGTTTGTAGACCCTCTTATGTTTCAGGTTACGGATTATGGTCTTATTCTGGCTAGAAGCGCTCAGAGAGCTCTCCTCCTTAGGATAACATGCCTTCAGACACAGTGGACTGCACACAGTACAGCGTAACAGATAAGGAATCTAAGAGCTTGAACTGAGCATCTCAGAATCTATCCTTTAAACATTCTGCCTTTCTATTTTCAGGCTTAAAAAAATCCAGACAATGGCAGTGACATTAAAACACATCACAGTGAGCACGCTCAGGGAAAAGAGCCACAGTGAGAGTGACATACAGTGAGACAACAAAAATGAAAATGTGTATTTTAATGTCAATTTATTTTGACATTTGATAGTAGCTCTAAGAAAAAAAATACTGCTTCAGTATCCTGTAGTTCTCAATATTTTTTCTTTTTTTCTGATTGTTTAATTTGCAGAGTTTAAAAAAAAAAAAAAAAAGCTGTAGGCAAGCAAAACTGCAGCCAGCTCTCATTTTAATCTGGGAACTGAAACTGATGTCTTAGGAAGCCGAGTAGAACTACTGAGCACTTTCATTCATTCTTGCGTATTAGTTAAACTGTTTCTCCCCTGGAAATATTATGTGCTAATGACTGGGTTTATCTCTGAAACATAAGAAAGTTTTATTCATTCGATGTTCATCCCAAATCTCAGGAAAGAAATGCCAGATGTAAGATCTTGATTAGTTTAGAATTCCATGAGCTGTTTGTTTTCCTGTTAAGAGTAGCTTGTGTCTTGAGTCAAATATGTGCTTTCAGGTCCAAAGGGAATCCCTTCTGGAAGGACAAGCATGAAGAGATTTTTTAGTGCTATCAGTTCCTCCCATCTCCAGTCTCTCTGAAAACTGACAGGAAAGACAACCAAACATGCCTGCCTTTCTGATAAGGAGATATTTATGGATATTTATGGTTTGCAGGAGCTCAGGAGCATTAAAACTGCAGAGACTGGGCATTAAGGAGCTTTCCTCACACTGCTTGTCTGCTTGTTGTCTGATGCTTACAGCAGCTCAGCAGTTTTCAGCTCAGGTTTTGAGAGATCTGCTATCAAAAACTCTCCAGCTTTAGAACAAAAAGACTCTGGTTCCACCTTTTAATGACTGGGTTATGCTGCCTAAAATAAACAAAGACAGAATAATCAGGAACATGCCACTAGTCTCCAATCTGTGATATGTGTATTGTCACCAGACATTTTCTTTTCAAGAAATATGGCATCTTATGCTAACTGGATCCAGAAGTCAGAAAATCATTGGTAGATGTGTTGTAGTCAGAAAAGTGACTACATAAATGGAATCTGGATAAAAAAAACAAAACTGTGCCAGATGTTCATTTCAGGTACATTGTTATGTTCAGTTGGCTTCTGCCTCTGAGGACCTGCAGCTATTTAACAGTTGTCTGCCCTGACAATTCAGACTAGCACTTGAAAACATAGCAAGCTGGCATGTATTCCACAAGGGAAAAATTCACTGAAGTGCTTTATGTGAACAACTTCTCTGTTCTGACAGAAGTTTAAGAAATTAAAAAATACAGTTTATGTACTGTAGCCAGTATATAGAAAACCCAGTCCATATTTTGCCTAGGTTGGGTTTTTATCCCAGATCACTGGAAGTCAGGACTGAGTTTCTCACAACCCACAGGTCTTGGTCTCAACATAACAAGAAATGCACACAGTTATGCATTCATTATCATTCTTAAACATCTAAAATGCTGTATCTTCAGTTTTCTGAAGCTCAAAAATAATTTTCCTTGTTCTAGAAGTTCCAGAACGTCCTCCACAAACTCAACTAATATCTCAGATACCGGAATAATCACAGTTCACCATTCTACACATAACAGATAAAATACCTTTTTCACCACCAGTTTACGCTGTTAAGCAGTTTGGAGCGTTTGATTTTCAGAGTTTGTGTAAAATGAAGTCTCAGATGAAAAGCTAGGTGAATGGGAGGACAAGTCACACCAAAAAGCATCAACACATAAAGAAAAGCAATACCATAGCACAGTGCTGTTTTACAAGGTATCAAATGAACTTTTTGTGTGGATACACATGGCATCACTTGAACCATGAAATCTGTGGGTGGGACAGGGACTTCAGAGTATGGAACCATGATGAAAAGTTGGGAAATTCTCACAGCGTAAGAGGAGCACAGAATAGTTGCAGGATGCACCACAGAGATAAGTCAGATGATGCATGTGTACAGCCCATCACCACATGGCCTTGTGCAGTCCACACTGAAATGCAAAATGGGTGCTAACACATTTTAAGCTGATTTGTTTTAATACTACGTAGCTCCTCTCTGACCTCTTCCATGTCCTTCTCCTAAACACTGGTCCAGGAACTTTTCTGACACGATTCGTATAGCTAAACTAGCAAAACTTATTTGCTTTCCTGGTGCTAGGCTAGGTTTAGATTCTTGACCTAGGCCATACACACTAATTTTACTGGAAAAATGGTAATGGAGGCACAGCCTTACTCTCCATATTAAACATATACTGTCAGACACCTGCACTACTCACATAAAAAGAGAAAGAGCTTTTCCCCTGGAAACTGAAACAATAAATATGGAGCAAATCCTAAATTCTGTAACAGAACACTTTATTACTGAGATACAATCAAGGTTAAGCCACAGAAAATCCCTTGATGAGTGCCAGCTTTTGTCTTTTATATTCCTGCTTCAAGTTGTCATAGCTGGGCAATGGCTTCTTGCCACCCTATTACACAAGTTCCTGAGCTGACAGCATTTATGGCTGGCTGTTTCTTCCTGCCCCCAAGGGCAGAAGGCTGTGCTTCATATTCCACACTGGTCTCTTTGCTGAGAAATATTAGAACAGTGAAAGTCACTTGCCAGCTGCTACTAAAGGCACTCACACTGCACATGTAGGCACTCTTACATCTGAAGAAGTGATGCTGTTACTGCTTTGGAAGGAATACCTTGAAACTGCACATTACAAATTTCTGCTCTGCTTTGGAAATGACAATTACAAATCACAGGTTTCCTACTGTTTCCTATACCACACAATACCAACTTCTACTTCCTGAATGAATGAAATTAAAATGAATAATGCTTGAACAGTGCTTAGAGGTAATTCTCTTATTTGCCCTCATCATATCAGGTGCTTGTAGTTTTGTGTCTAAGCAAGGCAGAACTTTCAAGAAATTCATGTATTTTGTAACTCTGATATCAGATTCAGGCATTATGAAGAATTAGTGGCATGTCACAGCTTCTTTTCTTCATTTGGGAATAAAATCTGTTCTTTTGAGAGAAAAGGAAAAATGAAAACTGTCATTACATTCGCTGGAGGTATTGTTTTCTCTGTTATCTAAGTGGTTTTAGGAGTACTAATTTTAAGTTTTCTCTTGACATAACTACAGTTTAAAAAATCAAAGAATATGAACCACAAAACCAATCCTCTGTCTTCAGCCAGTTCTGCTGTCTCTTGGAACTGGGTGCCAAGAATTGAGATTTCTATTATTAAGAAAATCATTAAAAATTCTGGTGGCAGCAAATGATGTTTGATTCAGTTTCAGCTGTGCCTGCATTCCACCAATGCTGTTCCCAACCTGGCATCCGCCTTTGAATTTTCAATTTTATTATCACTTAATAGTTATGCCAGGCTGAATTTTCTGGAAGGATTATGATGAGTTGGATCATTCCCTGCTGTAATGATCACATCTGCATAATTGACCTCTACTCATATTTCTGTCCAGATTAGATTCCAGGATCAATAGTGTAGTCCAAGCAGTATTCTGAGTTTCAGGAGTGTGTGTGTAACAGAGCAGCTGCTGTGTTGTACAAACCTAAAGATGCCAAGAAACGAACAGGACTTGCAGAGATACTCTTTATGTAGTCAGTAGCCACTCTGTGCACCCTCCAAACAGATGTGGCCTCAGATTCTTACCTATTTAAAACATTAAAGCTCTATATTATTCTTATAAGACAGCATAACTTTATATCAAACCTGACAGTTCACAAACACTGAGCATCTCCAGGAAAGCCCACTGTGTGCTACAAATATGTCTTTGACTGCTCAGCACTATTTGAAAAACTCTCACAAAATGATTTATGTAAAATTTTCTGAAGTGTTTATCTGCACTTTTTTGGTAAATTGCAATTTTTTGGGGCAAGTAACACTGCCTAAATTGTTGCTATTCTTCAGCATGTGTCTTTCTTTGTGCAGATATCAAGCCAACTGCCTGCCTAACAGCTATTGAGGGTCTAGAATTCAAGAAGCCTCCCTCACTCACAAAAGCAGCAACACTAGCAAACAAACTGTTAAATGGATCCACATAGGTATCTGTGTCTATCCTTGGCTGCAGGAATGTAATCATTACCCTGTGCTGAAAACACATGATCCTGGGTGTATTTGTCCCTCTCTGACATAAGGACAGGACTACAATAGCGTAACAATCCCTTTTGGTTTGCAGTCAACAGCAGGAACAGAAACTGTGCCTTGAGAAAAGTAACCAGAGCAGTTCTCATTTAAGTGCTGGTAAGGATCAGCAGTGTCCAAACTCTTCAGTCTTACCTGTATTTTAAACATGACTTGCTCTGGAGTTAATCACTTTGTACTGATGACGGCCAAAACATTGAGAAGAAGCTTTGTCATAGCGAGCTAATGGCATAGAAGATAAAAAAGAATTTGTAGTACAGCAGGGGTTTCAGTCTCACTTTCCAGCTAGTGGTCTCTCCTGAGAGGTGTACATCTCATACTCTGAGGTGACCGCCTATTTGAAGGTCACTTTTTACAGAGTATCTTCTCCTTACCAATTCAGTTCTACATGGTTGGCCTACTGTGCCAATGGCTTGTGAGAGAAATGAGGGATCAAAGTGAAATCAGAGGGTGTCATTCTTCTCAAGGATCACAAATATAAAGTGATTCCACTAAACTCTCCCAGTTTTACATCACAAAATCCAAGATCAAACTGTCACGAAGGTAGTACAGGAGAATAGAGCAGAAGTGCTCAGCAGTTTCATTGTCTGAGCTACTTTTGCTGTGACTGGAAGGTGCTCATTAATTAGAACCCTTGAAACCTGTCTTGATAATTAGTGGACATTTTCCTTGTTTTCTTCTGTCCATAGATAGATGTGCAGAGGGGAATGTTTCAACATCATGCAGACATATGGCCTGCACTGTCTGGGAAGGAAGAAGAACTTCACAGCAAAAAAAGAGACCAGTATCACTGCCAAGCACTCAGGGCTTCACTCCTCTCAGCTCAGGTTTTGAAGCATTGCAACGATTCAGTCTAGCAAAAGGTGACCAGAGATGGTGAACAACAAGGGTGCTGGGGAACAACAGAGCAAGGGAAACAAGAAAAAGGAAAGCATACCAAGAGCTGCACTGATACCTTAAGGAAAACCTCTGCTGGTGCTGTAGGAAAGAAAAGTTCTGTGCCTGTGAAACTAACGATTTAATGAAAGTAAGAACTCTATGATGGCTAACATGCAA
Organism: Lagopus leucura; assembly: GCF_019238085.1. Classification (NCBI taxonomy): domain Eukaryota; kingdom Metazoa; phylum Chordata; class Aves; order Galliformes; family Phasianidae; genus Lagopus; species Lagopus leucura. The sequence continues at coordinate 8,142,579 of NW_024962279.1, read as the reverse complement.
TATAAATAATGTGTCCAGAGAAGTCTATAAAGGGCAGAGCTGCTTTTAATAACCTATTATGTATTATCAGCCGCCCCATTGTATCTTTTGGCATGGTGGGGAATTGGGCGCGGTGCAGCTGAGCGTCAGCCATCACTAGGTCATTGCCAGGTCATCTCTGGGGAGGAAGTGTTCTGTGTTTACAGGAAATGCAAGACAAGGGCTGGAGGACCAGGTTGAGCTCAAGCTAAAGCCGCAGCAGCTTACAGCCTCTCTGGTATGGCTGAGAGAGCACACAGGAGGTGTGCCACTCATCTGAGGCCCAAGGAAGCTCTGTTTTGCTTTCAGGCATGTCCAGCTCCTACTGTTTGCTTTTTTTTTCTTAGCAGTTTAAAGCCCCAGGATCAGGGAGGTGAACAGTGCTGTCAGACAGCTGTGCACTCTGGCATACCTATGGCTCAGCCACAAGCATGAGATTTGCCACGCAGTTTTGTGTGTGTGACTCCAGGCAAAAGCAGCCTAATGTGCCCATCCATCCCATCACTGTGCTATGGCTAGTGAAACTTCACTGCCAGGCTTTCTCTTCTACTTGTATTGTCCAAGACTGAGCCATTTCCTGAGATGAAGCCTAAACATGCATGCTCCTCTGTTGCCTGCCCTCTCTTCGCGGTCTACACCTGCACCAGGTCCACTGGTGTCTCCAGAAGCATTTGTTGAAGGTGGGAGATTTTTGTCCCTGAGGTTCCTCAGAGCAAAGCAAAGGCCTTAGGCAGCTAACCGAAAATCCACTTCTCCTCTTCCACACTGATACAAGAAAGAGTAAACTTCAAATAGACAAGCTAATGGAAGGAGGAGCAACTCCTTTCTGATGTTGGCTACCAAACAGCTTATGCCTTAGAGAACAGACTTAGAGTCTGTTACCTTGCCTTGTCAGGCTACGCTTGCTATTAGCAGACATTGTTTTTTTCCTGCTCTTTTCAGACTTCAGCTGCAATATTTGTCTTGATGGTCTGACATAACAGGAACTGACTGGCTAAACACATGCTGCACTAATAGGCATTTCCTTTTATTCTCTTTAAATACATTCTGACTTTGATTTTCTTGTAGTAATAATGAGCCTTCTTTTTGCAGTAGGTACTTCAAAAATTACTTATAAATGGGGCAAAACTAAGAGAATAAATCATCATTTTTAATAAAACAGAGCCATTCAGCACCCCACTGCTTCTTCTAATTACCACCAGTGCATTGAGTTTATATCATTTAAATTTTATGCAATGAGGATGTAACTGCTGGAGAAAGACAGTTTGAACTAATAACTACTGGATATGTGACTTGAAATAAAGCCAGAGATACTGTATGTAGAAAAGAGCTGAATTAACTGAATGCTGCCACAATGGTTAAAACCTGAGCAAACCCTGGACTTTATTTCTGGAAGTCATTAGGCAAGATATCCTTTGGCTGACCTCTGAGTATTAGTTACTAGGATCATCCTTCTCATTGTGTATACCTTATGGAGTAAGTAAGGGGCTTAGTTCAAATATGAAAAAAACAGAGGTTCCTTAAGTGCTGCATTTGTTCTTACCATGCTTTAGAGTCTTAATGTACTTTGAAACCTACTTCAAAAAGGAACTGATTTACTCTGAGGAGTCTAACTCAGGTTGACAGGTGATGGTGTTACACTCTTGTGATTATCACAGAATCACAGAATTGTAGGGGTTGGAAGGGACCTCCAGAGATCATCGAGTCCAACCCCCTGCCAAAGCAGGTTCCCTACAGTAGGTCGCACAGGTCGGCATCCAGGCAGGTCTTGAACATCTCCAGAGAAGGAGACTCCACCACCTCCCTGGGCAGCCTGTTCCAGTGCTCCGTCACCTCACTGTAAAGAAGTTCTTGCGCACATTGGTGCGGAACTTCCTATGCTGCAGTTTCCGGCCGTTTCCCCTTGTCCTGTCTCCACTCACCACTGAAAAGAGTCCAGCCTCGCCATTCTGCCCCCCACACCTTAGATACTGATAGACCTGGATCAGGTCCCCTCTCAGTCTTCTTTTCTCAAGGCTGAACAGACCCAGTTCACTCAGCCTTTCCTCATAGCAGAGATGCTCCAGGCCCTTCACCATCTTTGTGGCCCTCCACTGGACTTTTTCCAAGAGATCCCTGTCTTTTTTGTACTGGGGAGCCCAGAACTGGACGCAGTACTCCAGATGAGGTCTTACCAGGGCAGAGTAGAGGGGGAGGATCACCTCCTTTGACCTGCTGGCCACGCTCTTTTTAATGCACCCCAGGATGCCATTGGCCCTCTTGGCCACAAGGGCACACTGCTGGCTCATGGCCGACCTGTCGTCTACCAGGACACCCAGGTCCCTCTCTGCAGAGCTCCTCTCCAGCAGCTCATCCCCCAACCTGTACCACTGCATGGAATTATTCCTCCCTAGGTGCAAGACTCTACACTTGCTTTTGTTAAACCTCATCTGCTTTCTTACTGTCCAGCTCTTCAGCCCACCCAGGTCTCACCTAATGGTAGCACAGCCTTCAGGCGTGTCAGCCAATCCTCCCAACTTCGTATCATCAGCAAACTTGCTGAGGGTGGCCACCTTCCCCTCATCAAGGTCACTGATGAAGATGTTGAACAAGACCGGACCCAGCACCGACCCCTGGGGGACACCGCTGGTTACAGGCCTCCAACCGGACTCTGCACCGCCAAAGGCGACCCTCTGTGCTCTGCCAGTCAGCCAGTTCTCAACCCACCTCACTGTCCATTCGTCTATCCCACACTTCCTCAGCTTTGTTATAAGGATGTTGTGGGAGACAGTATCAAAACTACATTCAGCATCAAGACTACATTCACTGCTCTCCCCCCATCCACCCAGCCAGTGACAACATTGTAGAAGGCTACCAAGTTGGTGAAGCATGACCTCTGCCTGGTTAACCCTGATCACCTCCTCTTCTTCCAGTTGTCTGGAGATGGCATCCAGCACCAGCTGTTCCATCACCTTTCCAGGGACAGAGGTGAGGCTGACTGGCCTGTAATTACCTGGATCGTCCTTCTTGCCCTTTCTGAAGACCGGAGTGACACTGGCTATCCTTCAGTCTTCAGGCATCTCCCCCATTCTCCAAGACCTCTCAAAGATGATAGAGAGAGGTTCAGCAATCACCTCTGCCAGCTCCCTCGGCACCCGTGGATGCATCCCATTGGGTCCCATATATTTATGAATATCGGTGTTACTCTCGGCACTCTCGGACCACCTCTTCCCTGACTAAAGGGAAGTCTTCCATTCCCCAGACCCTCTCAGTAACCTCCAGGGTCTGGGATTCCTGAGGGAGAGCTTTTTCATGAAAAGACATCCAGTCTCCAGTTTCCCTAGGAAGTGCATTTTATATTGCTGAAGTGGAATTTTTAAGGGAGGCAAGAGAATGAAGGAGGTATGATGGAGGAATCTGGATTTACTCAATGGCCACATCACATTTGCTATGTCCTTTTTTCCAGTCACAGGAGTCTCCCTCCTGCTCATAGGTCACACATTGGAGGGATTGCTGTGGGGCTAAAACTGCAAAACCTGAACCATACACCAAAGTTTTCACTGTTTCAGGGAGATGCAGAATCGCTGTAGCCTGGCCAACAAATAGCACACTTACGCTGTCGGAGCTAGTTTAGTTACAAGGCAGAAATATTTTGTAAATATGTCCCAACAGAAAAGATGACTGGAATTTGAAGGGACATTGCCAGCACATCTAAGAGTCTAACTAGATGCTTTGCAGATGGTTAAAGAGACACTTGTGGGAAGGGATGCATACTCAGAAACTATCATAAAGTGTAACAGAGAGGCCCAGGAATACATTCACAAACATACCTTACAGTTGAGAGCACACCAGTTTTCCACTCATGATTACTACTGAGGCAGGGAACATAAAGCAAAAGGCAGGTGGCACTTACGAACCTTTCTTTAGGATGTATCTCTTGATGTACAGATACATTGAAAGAAACTGCAGGCAACTTGAGGACAACCTGATCCTTACTGGTGCAGAAGACTTACAACACCTAGAGTAAGTGATGGGCTTTAATCTTAGGTTTCCACCAATTGGGCTTCTGGTATTTTTTTCTGGTGATTGTAGAGGAATCAAGGCATCACTCGTGCGTGTGGTGCAAAGGTGAGCATACAGCCCAGGGCATTTGCACTGTTATGCCAAAAAAAATGCTTGAACTACTGGCCTTTAGTAGTGATCATGGCGGATTGTTTGGTGTTTTTTGGCCACTGTTTAATCCGCCAGTTAAATTTTTAAATCTCGCTAATCCTGACTGAATAACTTCTAAAACCCCAAAAGAACTGGTTCGCTCATTGCTAAAGAATGGAGTAGAATCTGCAAATTTGTTTGAAAGATAGGTGTAGAGAATAGAAGAATGGCAAGTGTTTCTCCAAGAGCTGCACAGTCAAGGTGAAAACATACAGTATATGCCAGCCTGTGAATCATTTCCAGTGAGCTCTCACACCTGTTGCGAGTCTCCTCTTGCTCCCTCAATTCCTGTGCACGCACAGTCTGTGCTTAGACCTGTTCCAACCTGTGCCATGGAGTGACCACAGACAGTACAGTCTTGTGCCTTAGCATGATCAACAAAGAGCTTGTGCTGTGATAGCCATCAGTTCAGATTCCCCTTCCCTGATGGCTTAATTCTAGTCTGCTCAGTCCACAAATCCTTTTCCTTTGGTGTCGGATGTCAACATTACATTTGGAGCAGGATAGCCAAAGTCTGTAGACTCCAGAAAATCATTTTCCAGATGGACCAAGACCTGTTCACAGGGGAAGGTACACAAGTAGCAGAGTGCATCTATACAGCTTCTCCCTATTCTGTGTCAGCAGCTCTGCTAGTAATAGTGCAACTGGGGCTGAATAAAATGATTTTTGTTGCACTGCCTTCTCATGCACTGATTCAGTCAATTTAAAGTTGACTGTCCCACAAAGCCTCAGGCTGTTAAGAAATGTGTAATCCGCAGGAGCTATATGAGAATACAGAGAAGTCTCAGAATGAAGACCTGAGTGCTGCTGGATTGCCTGGAGAAAGGCAAGACGGGGAGAGCGGCACAAACACACCGTTGCTCATCAAAGGGCAGAGGAAATCCATAATAGTTAGAGATCTGTTTTTAAACAGAAGTGCTGGATTACATGCATCCTATAAATGAAGCCCATTCAAAAATTTTGCAAGTTTGCAAGCAATATTGCAAGTTTTGCTACTGTATAAGCTTTTAATAGCACCATTCATAATGATCACCAGAGCAATATACTGAGGCATTCTTCCTAAATTATGTGTTCTTACAGCAACATAATGCAGTCATTTGTCTTCTGAGAGAGAAAAACTTAATACCATGTCTGCTGGTACAAACAATTACAAATTGCAGAAAGGCTGAGCGAATAAGGATAGAGACTGGCTGACGTGCTAATAAGCCTACTGAGCTTTTCCTGTGTCTGCCTTGCTCTTGCTTTCATTTGTGCTGAGTTAGCTTCAGAGCTCAGAGCCATTCTGCACCATATCCTCTTGCTGCTGCTAGCTCATTCTCTAAAGAATTTTTAATGAGCAAAATGTTGAGTAATTAAAATCCCATCTGCAAATTAAGGAAAACAAAAGTGTTGTGCTATTTTGTACTTACATTCCTCTGTACTTGTGGAAGTACAATTTTAGAAACAGGAATAGTGTAAAAAATTAAATAAAAATTTGGCAGCTTATCAAATATTTTCCATTAATAAGCAGAAGCTGTTTTGCATTAGGGTGCTGCAAAATTACAGCCACAAACGGTTGCACTCCCAAATCTGGCTTTTGGTTCAAAAGCATTAAAAAAAAAAACAAACCAGTTTTTCCCAGTTTGATTTTTTCAGCAAGCATGAATGGTTTTCCTGAATGCTTTAAGATCGTTTTTCATCAGCAGACATTTCAACTTAAAAAAAGCTGTCAACAGTGTGGACGTAAGATGACAGTGCAATGTGCCTGTTATTTACAGGTGGGATGAGATGAACAGCAGGATCCAAAGAGACAGCTCTGACCAGCAGGTATAAGCAATTTGCTGTCACAGTACCCATGGACTAAGAGAAATTATTTATCATTTGTAGAAGAGCTCAGACCTGTTGTCTGTAAAAAATGACCAGCGTTAAATATGAATGGTTGCAAAAGGGATGTTAGTACAGTTTGTAACTGTACTGTTTTATGTGGCCAGAATATCTACAAAACTCCAAAATCAGTTCATTCACACCTCTCCCTCTATCCCTCTTCAGGAGGAAAGTCTAAATCATTCTTCATTTCAAAAATACATCAGGGAATCATGAAAAAGGGACTTCATTATTGCTTAAACGATTAGTAGTTATTATCATTATCTATCCCTTTGAGGAAGCATCACATTTTCAGATTTCATGTCACAGAGGTTCTGAAACAAAAAATCACAAATACATTAAGTGGGCAAATTTGAAACTGATTCCAGTGTAACAAGTTGGAATTTGAGAGTCTTCTGCAAAGTTTGTTTTTTAATTTGCAGACATTTATAAGCAGAAATGGCCACAGCAGTCCAGATAAAACACGGATGCTCAGTCACTGTTACATAATTTTTTTTTATTTTTTCATTTTTGGGGGGAGTTGTGGGAAAGAAGAAAGAAGTGAAAAAGATTATCTTTTCAGCTTTGCCAGGTAGCCTTGATGAGCAGGGATCAGCAGCCAAATTGTCCAAATGGTGTCAGCGGATGCCATCACTGTAAGCACATGATGCCCCTTGGACAGCTGAGTTTGTCATCAGAGCCTACCCACCCTACGGAACTGACACTCAGGTCATTGCTTGGAGAGGACAAAGAAGAGCCTCTGTGACATGAGCCTTATAGTAGGCAAACTGTTGCAAAAGAAGAAATCATATCAGCAACAAGTAATTGAAATAGTAGTGTGTTTTTGCTTAGTAGTGAAGATAGTTCACATGTATTCTTGGTGAATTAAATAGGAAAGTGTGTCTCAGCAGCCATAACGTAAAAGATAGTGGGAACAGCAAAAGTCCTGAAGAATACTTTGCCTTTGAGTACGCTGCATTCTAGTGTACAGTATTTTCTTTGATTTATGGTGTCATGCACTAAGGAGGCCTACCACGGCTGCAGGCTACTTTATAGGCAGCTTTATTTACTTCTTCATCCTGACACAAGATGAAGTTAATTTTGTCAACCCTTGACATAGCTAATGAGAAAAAGTACCATTCAAGAGGCCGTTGGGGCAGGTCAGAACTTTTTTTTCATGGTCAGGTTCCAGAATTTAGTGGAATAAGACCTGGCAGAAGCACAAACAACTATGAAGAAACTCAGCATCCACTGCGCCTGCAATGGTTTCTGTAGGATTTACAGCACAGATCAGTTCTTTAGTTACTTGTGACTTCTCCTATGGGCTCTGGGGCACCTAATGCAGAACGTGCCTGCGGACGACAGAATAAACAGACCAGCATACAAAAGCAGTAGAAGCTGTGTGTTCATCTGGAGTTGCAGAAGAAACTGCAAAACAGGAGTAGCATGGTGTTTGCTGATGACTCATGTTAGGGAGTAAACTACCTGTGCGCTGATATTAAACAAAACACCCAGGCAGTAATTAGATCTGTCACCACTTAGCACAGCTGGCACCCTGTACCATAATTTTGTGTGCGAAAATGTGTCCTGAGAAGCAGCTGTTCTCACCTCTGTCATCATGCATTCATTAAGTCATACATTCGATTTCAAACTACAAGTATTGCTCACTTTTAGTTGCTTTACTAACATCTTTTATTCTTCAGCTCTTGGAATGAACAATACGAGAGACTGCAAAAGGATTTCCCTTGGCAGGCAGCTACAGTAACTTCTTTTAAGAAGAAAAATTCCACTAGCATTGAGGTATGGAGGATGGACTAGGGTTAGATAAAGCGTAAGGACAAAGCAAAGAGGTCAAAACAACAGTTGAGAAGTTTACATGAATTAAAGATAAAAGCAGAACTGAAGAGTTTGAGATGGCTTGAAGCAAAGCCCAGTGAATCAGTGGTAATGCCTTTTTTCTATCTTGCCCCCTGCATGTCCTATTTAAGGTTAATAATATCCACTTTTTAGTGAGGGAAAAAGTTACAAGATGATAATCAGAATATTTCAAATGCTGTACTGAGCCTGAGGATAGAGCTGAATGCAGGGATCGGCTGGAATTAGGAGATCCAGCAAAGAACTGCTCCTTAAAGCAAAACAATTTTATCTGAATTCATCTTCTGTAACAACTCACCTGTCTTCAGTTTCTGCCAAACATACTGCTATTGAAATGAGCAACCCGTGACAGCATGGTGAGGCTTTAATTTCTCACTGCTGGTCAGCGGGGCAGGTTGGCTTTAGAGTCACATGTTTGTTAGAGCCTGGGAGCATGCAAGTCTCCTCCAGATTCAAAAATAAAGCACTGAGTGTCAATAAAAGTGGCGAAATGAGAGGTGGTGCTGATCCACAGTGGCCCCTTTGTTATTGTAGCTAGGCAGTGCTTCGGAAGTGCTGTGTTGCCACCCACGCTGAAAAACTGCAGACACTAATAATAAACAAAAGCAGACAGTGGTGAGGAATAGTGCAGCTGCTGGCAAATGCACAGTGCAGCTGCTGGCAGCTTGCATAAGGTGCTTGCCTCTGCACATGAAGGAAAAGCGGACCGCCAAACCTGCATGGGAAACACAGGCCACTCTTTGCAGTTTGAAAGTGAAGGCAGAAATGTCAGTGGTTTCTGAAAGGAAATCTACGCCTTGTCAGTGACCTTGGGAGTCTCCTACTGCCCTCCCACTTGCATTAACTCACTTTTGCCCAGTTACTTGTCTTTCTAGCATTCGCTTTGAGGCACTGGATTTGCTTGCAGCTAGGACCAAAGAAAATTAAAGAAATAAAGCAGAGCTGAGGACTAAAAGAAATCATATACATTAAATAAGGCGTGCTTGTGCTTCAGATCAGTCTGGTTGGCCAAGCATTTATAGACTCACAGAATCAGAAAATCTGAAATTGGAAGAGACCATCAAGGACTATCAAGTCCAAATACTGTCTCCACGCAGGACCGCCTAAAAATTAAATCCCAGGTCTGAGAGCACTATCCAACCTGAGCTCCATCAGGTTTGGTTCCCTGACCACTTCTTAGAGGGGCCCATCCCAGTGCTCAACACCAGTGTCTGGTGAAGAGCCTTTTTCTTATATCCAACCTGAGGCTCCCCAGCAGCCTGCTGTAATAGGCACATATGTCAGGTTTTACCTCTCAAGGTAATAGACTTGTCCTGTTGGCTGAATGCTGGAACCTATTCCCGAAACTCTGTAAAAGACAGTGTCTCTGTGGTGAATGCCTGCATACTCCCACAGTGATAACAGGGCTAAAATTGCTAATCTGATGCTCGAATATAAAAACAGAGTAAAGTCTGGTGGTAGTAGATGGGTGTTGTTTCTCTTATGCTTGTCACTCCTTTTACCAATGCTGCAAAATCAAGCCTTGTGTTGCAGTACCGAGAACAGTACTAACACTGGTAGTAAAAACTGTTACTAAAATGGTTAGTAAATTGCATAGTGCTAATAGATAACTGGATGAAATTCAGAGATTTTAGCATGATTAAATGATAGGAGACATGGCATAGTAAGACACCAAGACATTCACCTGTCTCATACAAAAGACAAGAAATAGGGATAACTTCAACAGAATCTGTGAGCACCTGCACAGTATCAAATTTAGAAGGCTGCCTCCAATCCAGGAGACAAAGGCTTAATCAGATCATGTGTCTGGAATTTGGAGCTATGCATATCGAGATCAGCAACAGAGGACAACTTTTGAACGCAAAAGGCAGTGACTATCTGGAGAACACAGCTTTAGTCATGCTTTGTGGAGAACTTAAATCACTAACAATTTTAATGCCAAAAAATCTTTTTTTTTTTTTTTCTTCTTTTCCTGAAAGAAAAGCTATGCTGGGAAATCCCTGGCCTGTGATACACCAGATTCTATACTTTTATCACATCACTTTCTCTGGGCTTCTGGAGCTGAATTCAGATTCCCTGGAAACAACTCAAGGATCGTGAGATCTGAATATCTCATGCTGTAATGCCATTATAAATACACTGAATTTCTTATAAATTTCTTATCTTTTTGATCCTCTTTCTCAGAAAATCAATAATTACATTGTTACAATATTTGAATTCCATTTCTAATAAGCACTAAAATGGTAGTGTGATTTTATTCCATCCATTTTGAGTTGTCTAGGGAAGAACACACCAGTTATGTATGTACCAATTAAGTATGAACCCAGTCAAATTTTTGTTCCAAACTAAGCTGAGGCAGTTATCCTCTAGGGAAACTTGTAAACATAGCAGTGGGAAGGTAACTGAATTTGTACATCTGTCTATTTGCCTAAATGGTTGTTGATCTAGGAAGCAAAAAGCAAAGCTTGAGAAAACTCGCTTTCCAAGCCTGGAAGGTCTGCAGGGATCCCCTATCCTCTGACTGGTTAGTTCTGGGCAACGCATGGATTTGTTATGTCTGAGCAATAGCAGGTAATGGAATTCTATTGGTGAGCTAGTCTGTTCTTTCTCTTTATAGTGCCTACACTGAGCCTTATAAGGTATGCCCGGTCTCTGTGATACCTGTGGAGGTCATCACATCAGATGAGGAACAGAAGAGTTCAGAAGATGAGAAGAGCAGCCAAGGCGATCCCAGCCTCATCAGCAAGGTAAAAGAGCCGCACTAGAAACAGTTTACCTCTATAGCACGTAGCTGAGACAAGGAACTGCAGCACTAAGATAGACAGTGGAGGCAACATCGACAGTAAGAAGGGCCTGTTGTGAAGGTTGGGACAAAGTTCTCTCTCAGCAAAAAGATCTGACTGCAGTTCTGAGAATTTATAAGCTCATAAATATCAGAATAAATACACAGAATAAAACAATGACAAACGCATTATTGAGACAAGTTATACATTAGCTGGGAGATGGAGCAAACGATTTAACAGGTCTCTGTCATCGCAAAATTCTCTCATCATTGAAAAATACACTCATGATTGGGTTTATTTGACAGATTTCTGATTACTAGGACTGCTCTTGAACAAATTATGGAGGAGATCGAGGAAATGTGACCACAGTTTAAGGCCATACAAAGATGTTTTAATCTCCAGTAAGCTGGCTAGCAGTTCAGTTATTAAATAAATAGCATCAGGTCACTTTAGGCACAAATTTATCTTTGGTTTCCACAAACATTTTATTCAGTCCTTAAAACCTAATATAACCCTATCAATCACAGAATCACAGGGTTGGAAGGGACCTCAAGGATCATGAATCTCCAACCCCCTGCCACATGCAGGGCCTCCAACCTCCATATTTAATGCTAAACCAGGCTGCCCAGGGCCCCATCCAACCTGGCCTTGAACACCTCCAAGGACGGGGCATCCGCAGCCTCTCTGGGCAGCTGTTCCAGCACCTCACCGCTCTCTGGGTAAAGAATTTCCCCCTGATGTCCGACCTAAATCTCCCTTCCCTCAACTTAAAACCATTTCCCCTTGTCCTACACATATCAACCCTTTCAAAGAGTTGACTCCCCTCCCCTCTGTAGGCTCCCTTTAGGTATTGAAAGGCTGCAATGAGGTCTCTCTTAAGCACAAACACCTGCTGTACAGTCCATTTGGTATTTAATTAATAAACAGGTGTGCTTTACTGTAGCCTGACAATTCAATTCCAGGAACTGAGGTTGCACAGGAATATGGTAAACCTTCATTTCCTGCACTTCTCTCTACCACTCATTTTGGCCTGCTCTGTCAGTGTCACCATAGCTATAGAGCTTCCAGACTATAGACGGTTTGTGTCTGGTCATAGGCATGCGTAAGAGCCTGCAGAAATGGCACCTCCAAAACCAAGTCAACGTCAGAGTAAGGGTCTGTTCAGTCAAGGACCAGTGAAGCGATACGTAGATTGATTCTAGGGAGACGCCTTGTCTAAGGGCAGGTTTAAAGAGAAGGGAACAGAATTCTGTCATTACCAGGGCACCAGCTCTTGAGACTAACAGAGGAACTGCAAGCAGAATGGTAGTGAAACGCAAGTGAGATTGTTGTTGTTGCTTTTATCTCTGAAATAATTTCCTCTGTTTTCCCTGCATGCTGTATCATTTTTAGATGCACCATGCAGAGTGCTGAGCTGCCACTGGTACCATGGAACAAGCTATGGTTTGAGCAGTTTGCTAACTTGAAACAAATAAAATGATCATAAGCAACCTAATCTCTGAGAATGTATGGGAGTTTCAACCTGCATCTTTCTGAGACGCATGAAATTTTTTGGCTTTGGTTTTGGAAAGGGAAAAGCTTCTAAAGATGTGACATTTCCTGTTAAATGAGAAGTGTTTTCCTTTCTAGTTCTGTTAGCTAGCTGGCAAGCCATTTGCATCTATAGAGCATACACTAGTGTGTTACCAAAGCTGATGAGGTTTCTCAGCATCCCTTGTTGCGATGTCAGTTCAGAACTGAATGAAAATAGGAACTTGTGTCCAGATGAGAAGTGCATACAGTCACCAAGCACTTGAAATTCAAAGATGCTGAAGAGATTTTTTGGGTCATTTTTCAGTATTCAGTATTTTTTTACTGAAGACACTAGGAAATAATGTTTTCTAATTCTTTCCCTTACTGCATCTCACACCTTTTTATTGTTCTGTTGCGATGTGGTAGCCACACAATTTAGCCATCACAGCAGAACGCATCATTTATAGAACAAGCATGTACTTCAGAGTCTATCTGGAAGCATCCTTCTGGCTCTTAAGGCAAACATAAACCAAATGTCTTCATATGGCTGACAGAGAACATCCACATAAGTCTCATTGTTTAATCAGTGTTGTTTACCTATCTAATTGTGAGCAAGGATCACAGCACACAGAAGATCCATCTTCCACAAGCTCCTAAGGAACTGTCTTAAAACAGATGTACTTCAAAGCTGGCTAATGAATTATCTCACACATATATTTAGCCTGCCAAAGAAGGAGGCCAGAGAAGTAGACACAACCTGAACTTCCTAGTATAATTCTGGCCGTAGGAGGATTAGTCATCTGCAGTCTACTGGGCTGCAGTTACAGAGTCTTACAAGGTTGAAGCAGAAGCAATATCAAAGGCTAAGACTTTTGCTTAGTATGCCAATTTGGGAGCCTGTGCTTGTATGCAGGATGAGGAAAAGTGAAGTGGCATGGAGGGAACTTTGAGTTTCTTTGTTCTTGAAGTCTTATGTGGGCCAAACATACTGCAGGCATCACACTGGACTGACTAAAGGAGTTTTGGGAACCATGCTGTCAAACCCTGTGTGTCCCAGCTGCCCCCAAAGCCCAGACTCTTAAATGGAGACAACTGATCCAGGGAGTCAGAGGGAACCTAAGGTCAGAACTCTTTTCACCATCTAACAGCCCTGGAACTGCTACTGCAGATTGAAGCCATAAACAATGGCCAGGTAAGAGTCACTTAGATAGGGAAAACAGCGCAGAAACCTGAAATAAAGGATACAAGTCTGTTTAACTGTTCTCTTTCTCCTGCGTAGTCACAGAATAATAGTGGTACAAGAACCTTTCAAGGCCCCAGATAGCTTTGTTTCAGATTGTCAGAAAAAAACAAAAACAGAAAAAAAACCCCAAACAACCCAACAGCCAAACCAAGGGCTTCTAGCTCACTGTGATTGAGACCAAATGGGATAAATTCCATCTGTCCACTGGTCTCGTTTCAGAAAGTGCTGGTATCCCTACAGAGGACAGGCAGAGGATGGTGTTTCCCACTCTGCTGCTCCTGCCTCATTTTGTTGTGTTCTCATGCAAATCTTCTGGGTGCCAAGGGAACATCAGCTGCCCCGTCAAAGTGTGTCACCACACGCAAACAACTTGTTCAGCTCCCCAGTGAAGTACCGTATCTCCTGGAGCAAAATCCTGAGGACAGACAATACAGCATGAAAGAGCTCAGAAGCGCTGTTACTCAGGAGAACTGGCAAAGACCAGTTGGTGTGGATGCCAGAAACAGTACCGCGGATTTGGAAATTAGCTAATCTTGTTAAAACAACTGTTTTGGGCTGGTCTACTGGGAGCTGAATTTGAATTAAAAAAAATACATTTGCACAGATTAAAAATAACCCTCTGGGGTTTGCTGGCTTGATTTTTTGTTCTGCCCTCCTCAAGGAAACAGTTCAAATAAAGACATGAAATAACCTAGATGGTTCAGATTAGCATAATTTTCTTTTGTATCAAGCTGTATTCTACTTTCTGCCTTTCCCTGTCAAAAGTAGTGAATTCCTCTATGAAAATGCAAGCAGGATGTTTCATTTTTTCTCACTTTCTTTCTCCTAGCCTCCTTGCTGGAGAATCAAAAGGCTTCCAGTTTGCAGTTTTTTTTTTTTTTTTTTTTTTTTTTTTTTTTTTTACTAAGGTTCATTTTTATAATAAAAATAAAATATTTTCAGAAGTGAGCTTTATACACACTTTTCCAGGAATTGTGTTAACAGCTGGGTTTCTCGGAATCCCAGCTCACCTGAGGACTAGATTCACGTGAATGTGGAGAAATTTGGGGTGACTATTGGAACCTAATTTCCTTCTTTTCAGTCCACTGGCATGCAGTAACAACCCAGAGAACTCCTACGCAGGGAATGCTCGAAGTTTTCTTAACCTTCGTGGTTCCACATAGTTAAGTTATAAGAAGTGATGCCATTCACTGATGTTACTAATGGAGACTCACACCTTTTTATCCTCCTGCTATGCTATTTTAAGAGTTTCCAGACCGTTCTTCATTCATTTGACTTTTATATATGCTCATCTAACTACATCTCTTCCAGTTTATCAGAAAGTGACACACAGCTGTTCTGTACTAGGCTCTCAAAGTTATATGATGGCATTTAAGCTGCCCACAAAGAAAAAAAATGAAGTATTCTTGCTAGAAACAAACTACTTGAATCAAATGAAATACAGGCTTTCTTGGTATCTCTCACCTCTGAACCTTCACTCAGTAGACAAATGCTGAAAAACCAGGTTGTAGGGCCACAGATTTTTTCTGTTACCATTGAGCTAGAATCATGCCTGAACTCCATGACTGCTAATCCCTGAGCTTAATTGATTTGACTAGATATAAGTTTAAACTGAGCTCCCTTTGGTGGAACTATTTTTTGTTGTTGCTTTGTTTTTTAGCAGCCTCAGAAATTCCACTTTAAAAAAAATGGTCAAAAATACAGACAATATGATCTTGATTTTAAGAAACTCAGCTTCATTATTTGAAATGGACTAAAATCAACATTTGCTGGTGGGTTTCACCTACTGCTAATTCTGGCCTGAGTTTCTGAAGATGCGTGGATATGTTGGTACATCAGCTAGCCTACCATTGCTTGCTGCCACTGGACACCACAGAGGACAGGCAGATTCTTAACAGACCCTTGGCAGAATGAGGGCCTCCCACAGGATTGTGGTTATATTATCACATGCCAAAAAAAAAAAAAAAAAAAAAGAAAAAAGAAAGGAAGAAGGAAAAAAGAAAAAGATAACAATCAATATGGTTACAGACTTTTCAGATAGACCTGAATGAAACCTCTACAAATAAATGTCTATCGGCGCAGGATGCAATCAGAACCTGGACTAAAACTTTACATAGAAGCACACATGTCACTCATTCAGTTCTTAAAGGAATTAGACAGTGGTGGAGGCATTCCTCGCCTCTGGAAGGATTACAGGTTTTGCCAGAAGGCAGAAGCTCTGGTCTAAGCGCCACTTAGAGCTTGCTGCTGCCTGATTTTATAGACAGTACTTGCTGTGCTGTTAGGCTTCCCTACTTCTGGATGGGTGTCACCATCTCCTGGCAACCCAGGCCCCAGGTACTGAAAATGATAATGGGCTTAACCACACTGTCAATGGGTGCTCCCTATACCCTGCCACCAGAGAAGGAGAAGGGGGCAGGGATATACATTAACAATCTATTTACATATTATGGATATTTGCTTTATTGCTGATAATGCTAACCCTCCTGCCAAATGTAAAGAGCCAGCAACACCGGTCACATCTGTGCCTCCTCTGATGTTACTGTCTTCAAGCAAGAGTCTTCAGGTAGCTCCTTTCTTCTAGCTACATTTTAAGGCTAAACATTCTCCCTGGTTGTTTCCCTTTGTTTGTCACTAAGTTCCTACAACCTCCAATTGTCATGATACAGAAGAAGTCCAGAGATAACGCTTTCCCTGCACAGATGGCCAAAAACAAGGGCCTGGAAAGGAAGAGCGATTTTTATGTGGGATTCCTTGAAGAGTGAAAAAAATAAGTCTGATGTGGAGTACAGATCAAAGTTGCAAGCATGGCAGAAAGTCTTTGCGTTCATGGTGGGACCACCCAGCATTTCAAGGGATTCACTGGGATAATTTTATGAATGTATCTCCATTTCTACCACCACATTAACCTCCATCAGGCAAAACAAGGCCTGGGGAAGGACAAACAACACCTGCAGGACATACCTCCATAGGGAGTTGCGCAGCATGCTCTTCGTGGTGGTGTGAAGGCTTTCTGAGAAAACTCATGGAGATGAAGCACAAGTTTTGGGTTATGTGGAAATGGGAGAGAGACAGAAAAACAGCTGCAATTTAAGAATGAAATCCTCAAGAGTCTTGCAGAAGAGCCACATGGATGGTTCTGTAACAACACTAGAACACGTTGCCTTGGACTGAACTTCAAGAGCTTTTTCCATCACACTATTTGACCCAGACTGTACGTCACATGGGTGCTAAAGGCGCATAGATCAAACAAAGCAACAGGATTAAACATAGCCCCAAGAGCAAATGGAAAGCATTTAGAGTGAGATCAACAACTTTCACCACTGTATAATCAATGAACGTTAAGATGTAATTATGAAATAAACAAGAGAGTTAGGCAAAACAGACTATGATAACAAAAGAGAATAAATGGAAGGCTTACCCCAATCCTGGGCTCACTCACAAAACTCCAGCAGAGATCCTTCCCCACTGGCAGCCAGCTCTTCAATAGGTCTAGGAGGGGTGCAGCCAGGCTCCCCCCTTCCTGCAGCATGGCTGCATTGCCTTCACCTGTGCTCCTCTGGCTAGCTCAGTGCTCGCCGCAGGTGATCAATCAGAGGTTCAGGCCATGACCCAGCAGTTCCATACACACCACAGTGAAAAGAGTCTGATTATTCCTAGACTGGGTGCCCTTGGAAGAAGAAAGCACTGACTGGGTAAATGGGATGCTAGGAATGTTGTAGTAGCATCAGCTATTTTAAGAACTCTATTATAGTTAGAATTTACATATAACTAAGCCCTATATTAAGCCAATAGGCAAAGGAACAATTAAAATGCTTTCCTAAATCTGTTTATAAACACAGCAGGGAATTTGACGTGAGGAACTGAAGGGATTTTCAGAAGAATTGTAAGAAAAGAGCATGATTAATCTACGTGTATCTCTAAAAGCTATAGTCTATCAGGTACTCGGGAAATAACACAAATTGTAGGGCAAGTAAATAAAGCCATAGATGGAACATAAAAGACATTTCTTTGATGCAGAATACAGATCTGCCTGCCTGCTAACTTTATGGGAAATTCAAACTCTCTAGTTTCAGCCTAAAACCAGCAGTATGTTACAGGAATTCTGCCCTGCTGGCAAAATGGGCAAGTCTCTAGTGAGGTGGATAACGTAACCAGAGTAAAAGGGCATAAAAGAAAGTGAATTCAGACCAGATATGGCTGCGTTTTATGTCAATGAAAAGACAAAGCATTTCAGCTTGTCATTTAGGTCTTTATTATGTCAAAATCTAGCCAGACTGGAGGGGTGCATGTCACCATTATTTGGTGGTGTACCGGGGGAAACAAAGGATAACTTCACACAAAAACAGTTTGCCATGCTGAGCTTCTGAGAAGGCAGAGCTACCTTCTCTACTGGAGGTAGAGATGTTCCACTCTTCTCCCAGGTACAAAAACAAAAGGCAGCATCCAAAAAAAGGAGTTCTGCAACCCAGTATAGAGCATGGAGGGTGCCTGCACCACACACCAACAGAGGTAACACTAATTTCAGCCACAAAGATGTCATTACAAGGAGGGGAGCTACTGTCTCATGGGAGCCGTACGCAAAACTGCCTTTGCTGCTCCTCATCCATTTTCACTGGGTAGGCTTGGTTTCCAAGCTTCATTAATCATTCAGTTTTGCAAATCTTTAACCTTCACATACATAACCCAAATATGTGTTGAAATTGACAGATTCACGTTGCTTTGAGGAAGCGCCAAACTTAGACGCCTTTCAAGGGACAGTTCTTGATTTACAGAATTACACAGAATCCCCAGGAGAGCTGCAATCCAGCACTTCAAGAAAGGAGCCTGGGAGAAAAAGGATGTTATTCACTTATTCGCAGACCCAGCCTGAAGAAGTCACTTGTTCTTGTAATGCCTCAGTTTACTGTTGGCACCACAGTGACATCACT
Organism: Lagopus leucura; assembly: GCF_019238085.1. Taxonomy (NCBI): domain Eukaryota; kingdom Metazoa; phylum Chordata; class Aves; order Galliformes; family Phasianidae; genus Lagopus; species Lagopus leucura. The sequence goes on along the minus strand of NW_024962279.1, from coordinate 8,124,184 downwards.
GTGAACTGCTACTACAGTTCATAATAATGACAAAAGGGGCATTAAGAAGTCACTCGCTCAGAGGCTGAAGTTCGCACACTGCTGTAAGCCTCTCATAGTGACAGCAGCACTCTTGTGCTGTGTACCGTCCACCTACAATGCACTTAACCTAAACATAAGGAGTCTGTGGAACAGCACACACACAACAAAAATGCACAAAGGCATGTAGTTTGTCCATATTAACATGGCAAGCCTGCAATGCATGTAGGAAGGGAGCTACTGATTCAGTGTCTTAGCTAGTTACCCTGCAGCACTTTGATCCTCCTGTTCTGCTTTTAAGCTATACAATCCTATTCCAGGCATGGAGGCAGATTTGTTCCCAGTCTCATGATTAGTAGGCTGGACCAGGACACCAGACACCAGTCTGGTTCTTATCAGTTCTACAAGCAGCTAGGCCAGCTGAACTGAAAGCAGGTACTGGGCTCAGAGAGGAATGACTGTCACCATCACCACAGTACCATTTCAGCAAAGTTTGGCCAGTGAAGGCCCATTTCAGATGCCCTGGCATTGCTCAGAGCAAGTCTGGAGTGTATACACGACTCAGTGGGGAATCCTCATCCCTACAGTCAAAGAATCCCTACCACAAGAGAAGCTGATGTGCCACAAGTGCACGCTTCACTGCTTGCCCCTTCTCCCAAACACTTCTGTCAGGAGGTACAAAAAGGACATGAAACCCAAAGTTGTTCATTTGAACTGCCTAGGACTATGTTCACATGTGTACTGTGTTGAGATCTACTTTTAGCTTTTAGGTTTTTATGCTATTGTTCTAAGCAAAAGATTTCTGGTGGTGTGCTTCATTATACATTGGGAAACAGACTGCTGGAGGAGAAACTGAGCAAGCTGGGAGATATTTCTAGGTCTTAACATCTGTAAACTTAATATCCATTTGGAACAGGGCTGTACATTATCCTCTAGAGATGTAATTGTGCAGCATCATCTTTGCCTTGCAAGTCACATTGATCAGCTGAGCTACAGCAGCTATACAACCTGATTTTGTATTTGCTACATTCCTGGCACCAGCCTGTTTTTCAGAGTAGAGGAGATGAAAGATTATGTTATGCACTGCAATTGTATACTGTATATTCCTAGCATTTTGCTGAGTGCTTGGATTTGCAGAGGATGAGATGATGAGGCTATGACACAAGACTCAGTGAGGTAGAAAGCCACGGTCTCCACATGGCTGTATGGTCTCCCTCTGCTAAGCAGAGGCATGCAGAAAGGCCTATAGTGCAGCCTCTGAAATGGGAATTGCGAAGGACCAGCACCGCAGAGTTGAGTGCAGGGAGTAAAGGCTACTGAAAAGCTGGCAGCTTGGTCATGTTATAATAATCACCTGGACTTTGTGTTAGAAACTTTATGGTTGAGGGATGTGCACCACCTCTATTCCCTGTTCCCAGAAATCTGTCTCCAGGCACTGTTGTCAATCTCAGAGTTCATTTCCGAGATAAACAAACAGCAGTTAATTAACACAAGACAGGCAATGTCTCAAGACACTGTCTCCAACTTGTCTTAGACAACTGTGCTTGTGACACTGGGGTCCCTGTGTTTTGTCTCTTAGCTAAGACGTATAAATCACAAGAGGAATTACAAAGCATGACAATACATATATACAAAAGCAGAATGGGCCTGGACCACTGGAGAAATGTACTCTGCTCCTTTGCAGTGTGGAGCCAGGCTCGTGCACAGGGGATGCACTGAGCAGCTTGCACTGGTGAAACACTTTCATTTGTTCTGCTATGTTTGCATAGAGGAAATGAGAGAGAAAACTCAGTGTTTCTGGTATGTTCCTCTAGCAGTGGGGACAGCGACGAGGGGCACTCTGTGATCTTCAAGAGATGCTCACAATCTGGAGGAAAAGGACAATGAAATCCTTCCAGCAGGAGCAAAAAAGCATTGTCTTTCTAGCTCATTTTGTTAAATGGAGTGGTGCTGTAGAGTTTGTTAAATAGAGGGAGTGCTGTTCTCGACAAGCAATTCAAACAATCTCTGCTCTCAAAGCCAGAAGGAATACAACACTAGGGGACATAAACTTAGACTTCTGATGCTAAAGAAGAGATGCATCAGATCATCAGATCAGATTCTCTAAGAGAATGAACAGTTCACCATTTCCTTTGCCTCTTTCAGTCTTCAGTTGTTTCCTAGTAAAAGTACAGAAATAAGCTAAACATGCAAAAATAAGGTTACAGAGATCGGCAGGGGACCTCCAGGTCCATCTGACTCAACGCCTGTTCAATCAGGGACACTCAGAACATGTTGCACAGTCTCATATCCAGGCAACTTCTGAAAATATCCAAGGAGGGAGACTCCATTTCCTCTCTGGTCAGCTTGTGCCAGTGCGATGTCATTTACTCAGGCAGAACTGCTTCCTGCTGTTTAGACAGAACTTCTTGTTTTCCGGTTTGTGCCCGCTGCCTCTTGTCCTGGCAAAGGGCACTGCTAAAAAGAGTGACTGTGTTTATTTTCTATACATGAAGCCTCATTCATCCAACCCATCATCAATAGTGTTCTAGGACTTTTTCCCTCATATGCACTTTGATAACAACATAATCATCCTTGAGGTCCATCACCTCCAGAGTGAAAACCACAGAGGAGGAAGCCAGGGGTCCTTAGTCGCCTCACAAAAGGAGAAGCATTTCCTCTGCTTACATGTGTAGTCGTTGCAGCATACTTTGACTGGCCCTTTGTTCTTCTGAAATGGGCAGAGATGAATTTGCTTGTTTTTTGAGCATCAGGTTTGAATTCCTTGCTTTTGTAATCAATACCTAAGGTTATTAAAACAAAAAGAATCTTAAAAATATGATTTCTCTTCCATCACATATTCCTCTGTTAATTTATGGATATTGGGTGGTGTAATCATATTGATTGTTTCAGTTGACCTCGCACGCGGGTTTCTTATGTTCCAAGTATCCACATGGCTGTACTTAAGCTTCTAACATTTCAAGGATTGTTTCATTTTTTTCCTCACAATGCTTTCAGTTCACTGTAGGCAGAATGAACCAGAAACTTTGGGAGGGAAGAGAACAGAATGGGGCATCTAACAGCTCAGACACTACATTATCATGTGTCCAAAGGGACACCTGCATCCAAAGGGACTGCTAATGGGGAAAAGGGACAGAGAGGAGAAAGTCTATATTTATGTTCCACTGGCTTAGACATTTTTACTGCTCAAATCTGCTTTTACAGTGTAAATCTTAATTGTTTGTCTGAATTATCAAACTTGATTTAGGAAGTCAGCATTTTTATGTCTTCTGAGGAGTCATGATTAAGCTTAGTGTTCTTTGACAACTACTAGTCCTCTCATTCAGAATCAATGGAGAAGGTGTAACCACAGATTTCCTGTCTAACTTGTGCTAAGGGACTGCATTACATCTCCACAAGTACCACTCTCTCCTGGTTGTGCTTTCAGAAGCAGGATCTGTATGCAATGGGTTTCCAGAATTGCTGACCTGGCACACAATGTCATTAAGTCTTGCTACTAAACACATTTCCCATGGGCCACTGTAGATCACGAAGGCTACTTTGCTAATTCAAAACTACTGTTTTAGTTTTCAATTTCAACACTGCAAAATAAGTCAAACTTTCAGTAGTAGATTCACTGTCGGTGAATACTTCCATGCTTTTTCATAAGGGTGAGTCATGACTTAGGACTCAAATACCCTAATTAGCAATTTTCACTTTACAGTTATACATTTTTCTTCTTTCTAAGGTGCTTAGATCTGAGATGTTTGCCGGTTAAGTGCATGGCACTGAGATTTGAGACAGTATTCTCTGTGGGAATAATAAACTGTTTTCTGAATACGTTTATGGTAATTTTGTTTAGCACAAAGTAAAGCTGTTTGCCTTCTTTGCTTCCACAGGTTTTACAGCAGTCAGAACACTTTGGAATATGACCATTTTGATAAAGAATCCCCACTTCCATTTAATTGAGAGTACTAAACCCATGTTACAAGCCTCAACAGCCATGAAGCTATAGCTTAATCGAAGTTAAACACTTTTCGCTTCTCTGACAAATTCTGGACCTGTAAAAATCAACAGATATTTTCTGGATTTTTTTCCAAAAGAAAACAGTTTTTCAAACTTGGCATCTCCCTTACCATTTGTTACATTGCACTGTGCTATTAGTGTATGAATAGCAGAAATACCTTGTCATGGAGAGGATTCAGGATGAATAGCAAAGAATAAAGACATGGCCCTATCTTTACTGAAGGAATATGTCAGTTCAAATTGCTCTCTTAGTCTGTTTCCCATCTTGGCATGACACATCTCTTACTTGTCTCTGGGTTTTGCTGTTTGCAGAAAGAAGGCCAACCCAGAGCTTCCCTCATTGCCCAGGAACTGATGTCTTCAGAAAAAGCGTGAGTTTACTTTTACAGTCCATCTGTTGCTCTCTTAAGACTGAAACTATGCAGTCCACCCTAATTTATTCAGCATTGGTTTGATGGCAATTAATAAAAGTTAGTATCTTTTTCCAGGTATGTGGAGATGCTCCAGCTGTTACGTGTGGTAAGTAAATCATTTTAATTATTGAAACCTAATTGTCATCTAAGAATCACAGAATCTTAGCTGTAATTTAGGGGATGTAAAAGCACTGAAGCAGCTGAGATGAATTTGAGGAAGAATGGCTTACACATAAGTAATGCTTTTTGAAGCACTGTAAAGGAATATGCCACTAATCTCTTACAACAGGTTCCTCTTGCTAGCATTTCTCATTCACAGGGAAAAGGGCTGCCCAGCAGCACTTAAGGGGCTCTGAGACTGGTGTAATATTTTTTTTTTTATGCACAGTAGGTCCAGATCAAAGAAGGGGATGGTGAGGGTACACCCTGTTTCCTCAGAAAGAGTTAGACAGGGGCAGAGCTTTGAGACATTGGGGGATTGGTTTCAATGGATTCACTCAGATTCCTATTGAGCTTCTTTTTTCTGATAGTGCAATTCCAGTAATATTCAGTGTGGCCTAGCTTGGGATAGGGCAGCTGTACAAGCTGGGGCTCACACTCTGACACAGGTAGTCACAATGAACAAAACTAGAGCCCTAAGCTCAGAAGTTAATGAGGCAATACACATGTCTATCAGGAATCTCTTGTATTGCCTGTATGATATTAACCTGCTAGTGGCTTTGTTGCAGAAAATTTTCTGTCCCTGTAGCAGACCTGCCACTGCTTAGGTAGCAGTGAACACCTGGGATCTAAGTTATGAGGCAGTAGGGAATGACAGCCATCAAAGCAAGCATGCTTACCATTTGGAAAGAAATTCCCTGAGAAGGCAAAAAAATAACCTCAGGTTATCCTTGTGACTCTCAAGGAGAAAAAGAGTAATCAAGTCAGCACTGAACTGTTGCTTGCTCATTGGACCTCAGAAGTAAGCTGAAATGCTGAAGAGCCTCCTCAGACGTTAACAGCAAAGACATGAGGGAGAGCAACCTTAAATGCAACACACATCTTGCAGACAACTGCATTTCAGCAAATCAGAAACTACCCAGCTGGTCAGCTGGAAACCATACTTTTAGCTGCTAAATTGGAGTCCACCACTCCAATTTTCATAAATTGGTGGTAAATTACCTGTCCCCCCCATTATCCCACACCCTCTCCCCCTTCATCATTCATTCATTATTGGTGGTAAATTACCTGTCCATTTGTCTTACCTATTCCCATTTTCTCTGACTGCTACATAGCCAAACACATGCTTGCATACAGTTTCCATGTTTCTGCAGCATTCTGGTTTAGAAGTAGCAGTTCTTCAACATGATCTACAAAGATGTTTTCAGGCAGCTAAACAAACAAGACATACTGTAGAGAGTATAGGGAAAATGCTAAGTTATAGCCTGAAAAAGTGGTTAAGTGCCTGGTGGGAAGGCAGGGCCAGCCCAGGGGAGTTCAGGTGCATGCAATGTGCATGATGACTGGAAGGGGGTGGATCCTGCAGCCAGGATCCACCCCCTCCCAAACCTCATTTAAGGGTTGGCAGTGGAAGCAAGGGTATTCACTGGAAGTTCTTGTGTATTTGAGGCCTTTCAAAGGTAAACAGCTTCCCCTACCCCCCTTTGTTTTTGTGTTTACAGCTGTTGCATTTGGGCTTGCTCTTGTTTGCTGTAGCTAAGGGCTTTGCTACTGTGCTATTATTGCTGTGCTTTTCATTACATTATGGTATTACAGGGACTTAATTCAATAACAGGAGTGCCTTTATTTTCCTGAAAAGCTAGATCAAGTTTAGACTATTGTTTGCGGTGTTGGAGATAATAGCGAAGGTACCTTCAGCTCCACTGTGTGTTTTGTGGAAGGCATCAAAGGCAAGCCCAGTGTTTTGCTACTTGCTTTGCTTGGTACGTTATAGAAAGCATGTAAATTCAGGACTAAACTAGAGTATGTGTATAGTATGTTGTACTTTAAAAGAGTGTCTAGGAGAGGCCTCTCCTTTGCAATGTGTTCTGCCTCTGGAAGGTAAAACTGGGTCCCTGATACATCTTGAATATTTTTCTATATGGACATGTGCTTTATTGCAATTAGCAATGCTGTTAATGGCTGCACACCATTATGGTTCCTATAGTGCTGTATTGCTGTTGTGATGGCTTTCTTGCCTATGCTGTAACTGGCCCAGGAAAGGGATGCTTCAAGGCTTTCCCACTCCCTTTAGGACTCTACCCTCTTCTGCTCCCTCTGGAGAATATAGTGAATTTGGCTCTGAAGCATGTGTTTAAGCAAAGTACTTAGGCATTTTAATTGCAAACCTATTTTCTGCCTGTAGAAATTACTTGGAAATAGTAAGAAACATGATTTTTGCTCTTCTATGCTTGTGACTTCAACACGGGGTAGGGGTTCTAGCTTATAGGTACGAGTTCCTGCTGTTCCCCACCCCAGGGTCTGCTCCTTGTTCACTCAGGTGTGTCAGTGGCACCTGAGCTCCATGTGTTATTCAGGCCTCCTCATCTGATGCTCAACCATTGGTTCAGGCTGTGACCTGGCAATTCATATGCAGCCTTCAGGGAAACTGTCACTATTTTATCAATGCTTAATCATTAAGTTAGGATACTGGTAACTGTTAAGTTATAACGGGGGAAGTTCTTCTATTTGAGTTAATATCATTTTCATTTGGAAGCACTTGTTTAGGTTCTAAATATGTTACAGTCCTCTATATACTGTCCAGATTATTCTGCAGCTTGTAGAGTCAATCTAATCATCTAAGGCAAAAAATATCTAAGTCACAGTAATCAACACCATCAGGCTAACATCAGTGGAAAAATACTAACATAGCTTCCCTACTTGGCCCCAAGAGTGACCCAATTGGAGATACTTACTAGAAGAACCAGCTTGTGTAGGCTGGCTAGCAACAAGGTAGAACGCTGCAGTCCCCTAGACTTACTTTCACGTAAAGACAAAAGAAAGTCAGTTAAGGACAAACAATATTTTTGTAAGGCAGGAAGCTTTGCAACCTGCTGGTCTGCAGCTGCTGTGCCAGAACAAGTCACCAGTTTTCAAATCTCATAGTTAATGTGGTCTCTCTACTCAAATTTTGGTTATTTACTCACTTTTTCATTTGCATCTTTACCCTATTTTTCTTCATCTCATGCAAAAACTCCAGGCACTTTGTGGCTTATTTGGATTCAGAAATAATTGGAAAAAGCACTCACAAAATGGGTTTCTGAGCCATCCTACGTGACTGCTCAGTTCCTGATCTTATCACGAAGAGGGATGCACTTAGGTACAGATATTTTAACCATGATGGCCAGAATGCCAGAAATGGGAAATTCAGCTCTAAACTCAGCTGGCACTGGTGAAACGCACACCTGTCTGGCTCAGTTTCAACTCCTTATAGAGAATACAAAGCATAATTAAGCCTATAACAGTGCTGCAGGACCATCCTCAGACAAGCACAGGATACTATGCTAATGCTATTCAATTAGCTGCACCTTACAGAAACACTGAAGAATCAGGTGCTGGAATTACTACCATCTAATTTTATTGAAAGCAAGTTCCTGTTCTGGTTCGCCAGACAGGTCTATGAAGATAATCAGTCTGTTTACAGTGTCCTAAGTTTTGGGAAAGGTGGCCAGAATCCACAACAGAAAACTAGGCCTCTGCATAGCACTGTCATTCCTGCCTTGCTGTGTCGCATGTGCACTGCCTTACACCCTGTTGCCACTGTTTTCATTCAAACCTCCATAAAGCCTGTCAGAACTGAATGCCTAAGATCCTCTTGCCACTATAACGAGGGGATCTATCTGGCAGCAGGAGGCAGGGAAAACATCACTATCTAAAAGGAACCTGGAAAGAGGCAGGGCATCACAGCAGCCAGTTTCCTGAAGTATATCCAGGTGCCAGTCAGGGGTCCTTCGCAAGTATGAAGCAGGGAAGATGGGTTCTACAGGAATCAGGATCTAACCTAAAAGCTTTTCAGCATCCAGAGCTCTGGATGAGGGAGATCTTAAGTAATCCTTTGGATAGAAACAAATTCTGTCTGCTCTTGGAATGATTTTCAGATGGGTGCCTTATTCCTAATTTCCATGTCTGAACTGGGAAAAACATTTTACCATGCACAATTAATCAAGTACTCTATTATGTACCAGAATAGAATAGAGTAGAATAAAATAGTTCTATTGAAAGCAACCTTGAAACACCACCTAGTCCAACTGCCTGACCACTTCAGGCAAATTGAAAGTTAAAGCTCGTTAATGAGTGCATTATATAAATGCCTCCTGAATGCTTACAGGCATGGGGCATCAACCACCTTGCTAGAAAGCCTGGTCCAGGCTTCTTTTCCAGATTTTTTCCCTAATATCCAGGCTGAACCTTGCCTAGTATATCTTTGTGCCATTTCTGCACGTCCTGCTAATCAGTTCCCAGGGAGAAGAGACTGCCGCCTCCCTTCTCTGCTTCCTTCCTCAGGAAGTTACAGAGAGCAGAGAAGTTGCCTCTTGGCCTCCTTTTCTCCAGACCAGACAACCCACATGTCCTCAGCCTGTCCTTGTAGGATGTGTTTTCTAGCTCTTTTACCAGCACTGGTGCTCTCGTCTGGATGCTTTCTAGAATCTTAAAATCCTTCAGATTGTGGAGACAGGAACTGCACACAGTATTTCAGGTGAGGCTGCACCAATGCTAAATATAGCAAGAGAATTGCCTCTCTTGACCTTCTGGCTGCTCTGTGTTTAATGCATGCCAAAATGCAGTTTGCCCTTTTGGTTTCCAGAGCACGCTACTGATTCATGTGGATTCTGCTGTCAACCACCACCCCAGCTCCCTTTCCGAAAGTGGATACATTTTAATATTGAGGAAATTATGTTATTTATTAACCACTTCAGGGTAAAATACATGTTTCAGATGATGAAAAAAGTCTCAGTTTTATATAAAAAATGATTTGTTCCATAGCTTAAACTTACAGCTTCTTTCTCTCTTCAGATTTGTATCTGGAGATGAATGATGTAATTTATCATACGAGATACGTAGAAGTGTTTTTTCTTTCATATTGTGGGTCTGCACAGTGATGGAGATTCTCATCTTTCATTGTTTTTTTTTTTAAAACTATATTTCTGATTAGGAAACTGTAAAATGAGATCAACTACACCCAGAAAAGCAGGAAAAAAATAGGGAAGCAAATAAGGTAAACTCACTGCATACACAAGTGTCTGGCTTTACCAGGCGAAATGTTCAATTTTGGATTAACAGTGTTGTGGAATTAATCTGCAAATGCATATAAACAGTGAATGCAAGAAAATACATGTGATGATCTCTTTGCTGTACTGCAAATGATCTATCACTACTGATAGTGTATCTTAGAATTCCCAGAAAGCGTAGTTCAGGAGTCAGAAAATGATAACTTCATATGATCTCTTAAGTCTGCCTGCCTAATATCTATGTTGTTGCTTGCAGGATTTATATGAAGGTATCTTGAAAGCACTTGGAGAAGAAGATGAACAGGAAGTAGTTGAACTCAAGAAGGGCTTAAGCGAGCTCCCTGAAATGTGTGAATTGCACCAAGAGATCTTGGGAGAACTGGAAGAAAGAGTCCTTAAATGGTAAGTAATTAATGGCATGGTTTGTTCAGCCTGGAGAAGAGAAGGCTGTGGGGTGATCTCACTGTAGCCTTCCAGTTATTAGAAGAAGCCCACAAACAGGAGGGGAGTCAACTCTTTACAAGGGTAGACAATGGCAGGACAAGGGGAAATATAGTTTTAAGTTGAAGGAGGGAAGGTGTAGGTTGGATATCGGGGGGGGGGGGGGGAAGGGGAAAAGGGGAAGTTCTTTGGTGAAGTGCTGAACAGCTGCCCAGAGAGGCTATGAATGCTCCGTCCTTGGAGGTGTTCAAGGCCAGGCTGGATGGGGCCCTGGGCAGCCTGGTCTGGTATTAGATATGGAGGCTGTTGGCCCTCCATGCAGCAGGAGGGTTGGAGCTTGATGATCCTTGAGGTCTCTTTCAACCCAAGCCATTCTATGATAGCCTTGGCATACCCTCCTCAGCCCATTGTTTTCTTGACC
>NW_024962279.1:7908174-8113579 GCF_019238085.1 Lagopus leucura | reverse complement strand
CCCCCCCCCCCCCCCCCCCCCCAGCAGAGGCTGGGATAATTGCAGGAATGAAAAGAAGCTGAACTACTGTGGCAGATCTTGCATACAGGAAGGAAGTAAACATATGGACTGTCAGGCCAAGAAACTAAATACTGAAACACTTGTGCAGTGCGTAGCCCACAGTTCTGAGGTGGCCTCATCAGTCAGTGTAAGGACAGCCTGCTTTGTATATGTTATCCTCTTGCCTTTGTTTTGTGTATTCAGTCAAGTCACTTCACAGTCTTCACCAAGAAGCTTCGTACACATAGCTGTGAAAGGCAGGAATGGCTTCAAAAATCTGAACTGGTCCTAAAGGAAATTCTCCACTTGCAGCAATCTACACAGCAAGTGTATTGCTCTCAGACAAGCACACTTTACCCCCAACATCAACATGGGACTGTGGACAGACCAGGCCTTCAAGCCAAGCAGACACTGCTTGTCTGCTGAGGGACTCCAGCTAAGCCAAACACCCTTACACAGAACAAAGTCTTTCCATTTTGTAAGCAGTCTTGGTTAACTGGGGAGGTCTTGGTTGACTGGAGTCTAGTGAATGTGACACCCATCTGCAGGATGGGCAAGAAGGGAACTAAACACCTGCCTGTCTGACCTCAATACCAGGCAAGGTTATGGAGCAGATAATCCTAAAGGTGATCAGGCAGCACACAGTGGACAACTGAATGATCATATGCACCCAAATTAATAAAAGGTAGGTTCAGACTTAACTTCCATATCCCTCTCTGCCAAGATGAACCACTTAGTATATGAGGGAAAGGCTGTGAATGTGTTTTTCCTTGCTCTTAATGAAGCTGTTGTCCAAAGCATTCCCCTGAAGAAACTGGCTACTCATGGCTTTATCAGGCTGAATAGTTCACTAGATGAAGATCTGGCTGGATGTCTAGGCTCAGAGGGTCACAGTAAATGAGGCTGAATCCAGCTGGTGGCCAATCATCAGCAGTGTTCTCCAAGGCTCTGTTTTGGAGCCAGTTTTGTTTAATGTTTTTGTCAAGTACATGGATGTACCAGTATGTTCCGTATCTATCAAATATCTGTATGTTATCAAGTGTGTCCTCTGAAAGTTTGGAGATGACATTGATTTAGGCAGGATTGTTAATGTGCTTGCGGTAGGAAGGCTCTGTAAAGGGATCTGGATAGGCAGGACTGATGGGCTGTATCCAATTGTGTGGCATTTGTTGGTCCTGTACTCGAATTGTAACATTTCCATGCAGCAGTACAGGCTTGAGAAAGAGTGGCTGGAAGGTTGCCCATCAGAAAAAGACTTGGAGATACTGGTTGACAGTCAGATTAATGTGAGCTATCCGTGTGCCTGAGTGGCCAGAAAGGCCAATGGCATCCTGGGCTGTATCAGAAATGTGTGGCCAGAAGGACAAGAAAAGTGATTGTTTCTCTACTCTGCACTGGTGAGACTGTACTTCAAATATTGTGTTCAGTTTTAGGTGCATCACTGTCACTACAAGGAGAATATTGAGTTACTTGGGCACGTGCAAAGAAGAGCAACTAAGCTGGCAGAGGGACTAGAAAACAAGACTGAGGAGTAGATGAAGGAATTGGGTTTATTTAGTCTGGAGAAGAGGCTGAGGGGAGACCTCATTGTACTCTACAACTACCTGGGTGACCACTGCAGCAAGAAAGGTGCTAGTCTTTTTTCTCAGGTGACTACTAATAGGACATGAGGAAACAGTCTCAAGCCAGGAGAGGTTTACATTGGATAGGAGGAAGAATTTCTCCATGGAGAGGGGAGTTCAGCATTGGAAAGGGTTGCCCACAGAAGTAGTTCAGTTCATGTGCCTGGAGGTATTTAAGTGTGAACATAATATTAAGAAACGTGGTTTACCAATGGGATTCAGTAGGTCAGGTTGATTTTTGGACTTGATCTCGAAGGTCTTTTCCAACCTGAGTGATTCTGTGAGAGAATAAGAACCTGCCTAGAACAAGACTCCAAATACCATTCAGCTAAAGAAACATCTGACTTTAATCCAGGATGCCAAGCTCCAGTCTATTAATCTCCCAGATTAACAGTGTTTAAGAAAATCACCTCTGCAGCCCCAAGCTGACTAAATCTACAGCAGCCAGCATAGTCCCTTGCTTAAGCTGATCTCCTGTATGACAATTGATGCAGCCCCAAGCTATCATGCTAGGTTCCAGCAGGCAGTGTCACTCTTTGTGGCTGATCCCATCCCTGTGCTGCCATGGAGTTAATGAAGTCAATTGTATCAGGAGAATTTTTCAGTAATGATCCTAAAAGCAGGGCGTGAGTTTCCTTATGAGCCTTATAATTTCAATTTGAATCACACAGTAAGGAAAGGGAAGGCTACAGAGTGCTGTATATTGGTTTGTATCCAGCACGGGGCTGCCATGAATGGTAGAAGGACTTAAATTGTTGAATTTGTATTTATTTTATGATTTATAGAATCTTAACACAGAGATGCTTCTAGCTGTGATCTAGAATGACTTGTGCCTTATAGAAGTCATATCCTTACTCTAGCAGCATGTTGACTATTCCTCAAGGCAGAAGGAACACAGATGAAATGCCTTAAGCTCCTCTACAGTACAGAACTACAGGGCCCCACAGCCTCTGTGGTATGAGAGGAAAAAAGTGGGTTATGCTGCCTGAAACCAATAGAATCACATACGGCATAGGGCTGCACTCATACAGGTTCCTAGGTCACCACTGCCCGTTAGGTCTACAATAAGTCACTCCTGCCTGTGCTCTCATTGATGTTCTGTTGCCCTGATATCCCCAGGAACTCACATTTGTCTCTTAACTATGATTACTCTTGTGACATCAGATTTTTATCCTCTTTTCTCCTTCATAAATAATTCAACGTTGTGTTACTGCGTACTGAGACAACTAATGGTGGAGCAGTAGTGAGCAGGGGGCATTGAGGGGGAACTGAAGATATGATATTACAGCTGAAGACATATTATTCCCCACAACCAGTTCTCAAAGCCCTGCAGCAGCTGAAAGGTCTCCTAAGAGATGAAGACACTGTGTCCTGAAAAGAGACATCCTGCCTGCTACAGACATGCAGTGTTGTGATGGCACTGGCATAGCCAGAGAATTGACAGCCCTTCACCAATCTCTCATTGTGCCTGATCTACAGCAGATTGCTATTGTGTTTGTGAAGTATTTCATATTTCCTGCCATTTAAGCTAGTCTTTAGCTGCCACTGTGGGTCTGATGAATAGAGCTGCTGCAGTGAGAGAGTTTTTGTTTACCTTTTATTCTTTCTGTGGCCTTAGGGAGGAACACCAGAAAGTTGCTGATGTTTTTCTCTCCAGAAAATCAAGACTGAATCACCACACAGCATACATTATGCAGTTTGACAAGAATTTGGCTCTGCTAGATGAAACCTGCCTTAAGTATTCCCAGCTGGCTACTGTCATTCAGGAATTTGAGGTAAGGCGCCCTTATATTTCCACCTGTGTTGACACATGGCTGTGCCACAGGATTCACTCGAGGTAATTTTTTAATGCAACTCCATCAGTGTTGACCTCTCTTCACACATCTTGATAATAGAACTGAAGTGGGACGTTCACATCTGCATCATGTGCTTCTGTGTCCGCGTCTGTTGCCCATGCATTCTTCTATGTATACAGAATATATTTGTGAATACACAGACTTGTGAACACATCTTGCTGAAATATATGCTGGTAGTAGAATAGTTTCTCACTTATATATTAACATATTAACTTGAACACAGCCACACTGGGATTTATAACTATTATTGTTACTTTGTCTTCTTTCACTCCCCTTTGCATCATTTTTATTCTGGGCCTAACCAAAATGAAGTTAGGGTTAGACTGCGTGAGTGCTTAGCTCTTAGCTGGGGTCAATCCACAACATCTTTAGAACTGGATTTCTCTGTGTTTTTAAATGCCTTTTAATGCTTCCTCTGCTTACAGAGGATCTGGTGACAGCCAACTGAACTGCAAAGAAAGATACCACCTCCTCTGCCAAATGCAGTGCTCTGTTCATCCAGACTCCTTGAATGATTTATAAGTTTTGGGCCTGTATCAGTAAGCAAGAAACACATTTTCCATTGTCTTAACTCAGTTTGTTCCTATTGAATGATTCAAAAACACTATCAAGATACAGCTGACAAAAATTGAGGCCATGATTCTTTGTTATATTTTAAAGTATTTGCAATATAGGCAGTTCATGTAATTTCAAAAGCGTAAAATTATTTGTCAGTGGAAAAGTTTAGTTGAATTACACTAGCTCTACTGAGATGAAATGGTCCAAGTCATGGTGCTATAAAATGTATCTAGAATCCATGTTTCTTTTTCTCTGGTAAGACAAGTAGCAATGATTACTTGGATAGAAGAGGGCCTGTGAAGATAAATTAGTGATCAGACCTTAAAGGTTATTTAGCCTGCAGCATATGTTAACATTTAAAAATAACATTCTTAAAAATAACAATTCATTTCAAAAGACAATTGGAAGTCAGCATTTATAAACAGATACTTTGCAGTTGCCATAATTACTTCCTGTTAGCAGATGAGGGGAGCTCTGATGGCTCACATTGCTCTGGACCTGAATCTGGAAAACGCAGGTTTTCTACTGATAGTTTTTCTACTGATAGCCTGCGTTCCTAGCATCCCTCCTGACCGCCAGGCTATGAACTCCTGTCTCAACTATTAATCTTGGAGTCTAAGAAAGCAGATGGAGCCTCTCCTAAGAAGAGAATAGCAAGATTTTACTTTAGAATCAGTAAGCTTTGTTACTTCTTATCCATTTGCATGTGTGCATGCACACAAACATGGGAGAGGTGTTTATCAGACCTTTCCTATCACATGTTTAAAAACTTGGCAACAGTTAACTTTCCAGTCTAACAACAAAGAATTGAGGTCTTCATCTTGGGGGTTGGACTCCATGATCTCTGGAGGTCCCTTCCAACCCCTACAATACTGTGATACTGTGATCTTGTTTCTCTAACCTGTGACTTGAGCAGTTAGGATAATGCCATAACATTAAACATTTCTTCTGCCTGGGAAAATACTGACTTTTCCCAGTCCTTAAACAGTTAAGTTTCCTATTTTCCCTTCTGCTCTGTCCATCCTAAAGTGGAAAATGCTGCAGAAACATTAGTCAGTGAACACTGAAACCCCTGAAGCTTGAATTGCTTTTGGACTCAATTCTCATAAAGAACCACCTGGGTTTTGTGCCATTCCCTCAGGGTCCTGCAAACTTTGTTTCATGGTTCCTCTGGAGATGTGGAGACTTCAGAAAACTGAATTTTGTGGATTGCTGCTGGTTTTGCAGCAGTGTTGAGACTCTTCACAGATAAACAGCAAATTTTTCCTATTTTAACTTGGTATCTCTGTAGTCAAAAGCAATAGGTTGAATCTAAAGGGGAAAACTCAGTTGGAAAGTGCTGCCTTTCCATGTGTATATTAAATCAGAACACAAGTTCTAACTAAATCACAGGAAGATGCTTTGTTGTATTTTGCTTAATTTCATATCTTGAAATAAGGTACTAAAAAGTTGGAGGCAGAAGAAATTTTCAGTTTAAAAAAAAAAAAAAAAGCTTGTTGATATCTGATACTTCTGACTCTTCATATGCCATCCTAAAACCTTTACCTTCTAACCAGTTCTTACTTTCCTCCCTCTTCCCTCTGAGTCCAGACAATTTGTGAGTGATGCCATAGAAAATAAATTGTTAAAAGTACTACCTTGTACTTAATAAATACCCCTTAGCACTTGGTAAACTGTGAATGATTCAGTGGAATTTTTGCATTCAACTGTTAGTAAACTTTCAGGGTACACATCAGGTGGAGATGACAGCTTGCTGCTGAGCTCACACATCCTTCACCTCTGTTTCCTCTCCCTTCCCTTGAGGACAGAAGAGCTCTGGTGGAAGCCCACAGAATGTGAAACACCAGCTTTTGAAAGTGGTGCAGCGTGTCTTCCAGTATCGTGTGATGCTCACAGGTCAGTAAAACAAGTTCATTCTCGAAGGTACTCAGTGTGCTACACGTGGGTGCCATGACAACTAAACTAGGGCTGGAGCAGTATGGGTGAGAATTCCTGGGAACTTCAATGTACTTAATGCAGGATTCAGGTAATATCAGGGAGCCTGGGAAGGAGCAGGCAATTCTTCAGCTCAACCATGCTTTAAAGGTCACTAAAAAGTGTATGCCAGGTTTTTTAGACATTCCTTCCTGCCTTTCCCCTTTCCTGAGTAAGGAGAGGCAGAGTTCAGGAACCTCACTGCCAGCAGGCAGGTTTGATTTCGTTTATTTCAGTGGCAATTGTCAGAGGTAATTGGGCACAGGAGTCACTGCAAAGGAAGGCACTCTGAAGTGTGTGCTGTATGACAGTGGCAAGCACTATTGCCTCCTACTCAATCAAAGCAGCTGTACCCAGTGCTGCATCCTGAACCCCATGTACAATAGACCTAAGGTTAGTGCTAAACTTAAGTGAAGATTCCAGATCAATTTCTCCACTTTCTAGGAGGCAGAAATCCAGATTTACATCAACAGTGTATCAAAAAGTATCAATGGATCTCACCCTTGTGAAGTTTGTCAGATTTAAAATATATATATCCTTACACAAAGATGGAGAAATGTCTTAAGAATATGTGTATGTGTGGGTAGAGAGGGAATATGTCTTAAGAATATGTATATGTGTGCTAGATGAGCTAAGAGTGGGACAGCAGAAAGGAAGCTACAAATCTTGCTTATACTTAACAGCTGGTGAAAGGCATGACATACTAGAAAGAGCACCTAAAAATGCATCAGAGCAGAGGGGCCATATGAATTTTTATTCACAGCACACGTTAGCAGCAGCTCCATCTTGCTCCAGATACTTTGATCAGGGATGCGAGTCATTTTCCACGATTGATTTTTTTCCTTTTTAGTAGCAGCAATGAATTCTGGATGCCAATAATAAGACTTTTTTTGTCTGTCTAGCTTTCCTGCACTAAGGGCTGCTTCCCTGACTGAAGGTACCAAGTTGCCTCACGTGATTCTTACGGTCTCTTCAGTGCGCACAAACACAGCATATCAAGTGTGCTCTACATTTCCCTTTCAGGAATGCTGCCATCACACTCCCAATTTCTCTATCCATTTCCATGGTCTGTGAGGCAAAATGCAAACATGAAACACTGTTTTGAGGCAGCTGGAATCTGAGTGCAGCTGTAATGATTGGACATTCCCTCCATGCTTGAAGCAACTTGAGCTCCTCCCTGTCCCCTAGTATTGGCATTAACTGGAAACATGAAATGTTTTTTGTTCACTGGAATAATTTTTGCTGGTTCAAGATATTCCAGGAAATCAGCTACTTGGTTACTAGGACTGTGTGGGTCTGGAACAGTGCAGTCCTTCACATCCCCTAGACAGTGTTGAGAGAGAAGAAAGGGAAGGGGGGGGGGAAAGAAAATACGCAGGTGTTTTTGTGTGTTCATAACTGTCTGTTCCTATCAGACAGGGAAGATTGTTTCATCAGGAGATTGGCTGCTAGTTACTGTACTTGAGCCAAAAAGAGCTACCCGCTCAATTAAATGTCTATAGCCAAGGACAGAGCTTGCAGCTATAAAAAGTAACATTAAATATTGCCTGATTATACCAAACAGCCCCTTCCTGCATGACTGAGTGCAGGCAGAAGCTTTCCTGAACTCCAGGCAAAAAGAAACTGAACTGAACTCCTGGCTCCAGAAAGCTGGGCAGTTATTGGAGTGCCACAGAGAGGACAGCCCCAGAAAAATAAATGCGTATTGGCAGGATGTTCAAGAGAACAGATATATGAGCAATGCCATTCCCAGCACATGGGCCTTATTCTTGGCTGTAGAATTTAAGAGCTTGGATTAATCAGAGATGAATGAAACATGTCATGGTTACACTTCAATTTAAAAAAAAAAAAAAAAAAAAAGTAGTACTCTCTATTACAGCAATTAAAGGCATAAAGACTCAGGCAAAGAACAGACTACTTACATCAGGTATTAATATATAAAACGTCATTACAGCCAACGCCGTTTATTTGGGGGGAAAACAGAATTTATGAGAAGAATAATTATTTGAATTATTTGTCAAATGGTGTTACTCAGCAATTATCTTGGCTGAGAAACAAGGAAATACTGTTGTTGTTCTGTTGTTTATGTCGAGTTTTGTGGTGAGTCCAAGTGTGAATCAGTTCTCTTGCACTGATTTTTCAAGGTAGAATACTACCAAAGATCTTTCACTTTGGAAAGCGGCAATATAAATCTAATTATTTGGGAATGAAGTAGTATAGGACAGTAATATAAAACATTCTATAATTTTGCTAATCCAACTACAGATCATATGGATCTGAATTTTGATTTGTTTCATTATTTTCTACAGATTACTTGAATAATCTTTGCCCTGATTCTATGGAGTATGAAGCCACACAAGGTAAAATGAAATGGGTAGAACAACAAGTCCTGTTTCACTAACTCTGCTTCTAAAGAGGTGCCAGATCTATATTGAAAATATATAGAAGGGGCTTACTTTTTAAGATAAGGGTTAGATGTAAGGTCTACAGTAATTCATTACTAACTTAAATGAATTATTAAAGGCAAGAACCCTGTCTTTTTCAGTGAAATGTGCAGACTTTCAATGGCTTTGATGTGATTAACTTACAGAAAAAGAAATGATCATGCGGTGATGCGGTGCTGACATTTTACTTCAGCCTCCATCATATGAAAAACCCTAGTTCTCTTTGCCTCCATCCATGCTTGGCCTAGTCATTGTAAATCCAGTTGGGGTTTGTCCACCTACTTGTTTGTATACCACTATCTTGAGCGTGCCTGCTCACTCTTACAACTTTGGAGACACCCAGATTTGAACTATATATCTGTATACTGTATTATTTAAGACTAAGTAAACCCGGCATAAAGTGCATAAAAATCTGTTCTGCTTAATGAAGAACAGATCCTGAAGTGCAGTTGCTAACACCACCCTTTCTAACACATTGAATGGATAAAGCAGGAGTCTCCTAATTCCACTGAAGTCAAAGGGAGGTTTAGCCTACGTATGAATGGTAGTACTTTCCAGGCTGAAGTAAGAAGGATAACGCTGTACTGAGGAAACCAGTTTGCCTCTCTTACAGTGTGAATCCAAAGCAACCCACAGCAAAAAGGACTGTGACTGAAGGTCAGTCTGTTAGGACCAATAGTAGAGTCTCACAAAACGTAGGACCCTAGTCGCTGACTAGGTACGCTGGCTTTAGCAGCAATTTAAGCCAATGTTCAGGCTCTGTAGCTACATTTGCTGATCTTATTTGTGTTCAGTGCATGCTTGTTACACTTCTGGCCAGCAATGGTTCAGATGCTCCAAAATTAGGCCCAAAAATAAGTAGGATGTCCTGCTCCACAGGAAAAGAGATTTGAAATAAAGATCTAAACTGTTACACTGTTGCCCTTGGGCCAGCTAACACTGGAGAATCCAGATATTAATTCATGTCACCACTTCATGCACACTTGTCAAAAAAGCATGTCCTATGCTCTCCCTTGGCAGTAAGGGAAGTTAAGTCACCTGGACTGCCATCCTTTTAGATGGTGGAAACTGGATTACATGAATCTATCCCTACCACAAGCTTCTACTTTTGTAAGTCTGTAGCTAGAAAACATCATAAAATATTTTTTGCTTTAAAGGAACCTCATGAGCTCTGTGTCAATACAAACACGATGCAGAACTTTCATTAACAGAAGGATGTATCTTCTGGGTCTTGAACTTGTTGGGCAGTTGCATCTTGATGATGCCAAAAGATTTACAGAGCTGCTGCCAAGGGTTGTTTTTTTTTTTTTTTTTTTTTAATTAAGGATATCCTTCTAAACAGAAAGGATTTGGGTTTTCTTCCTCTCTGACATTATTTGTGGCCTTTGTTTTACTTCGTTCTTCAGCTGCCCTATTCATTGTTTCTGAAATTGCGGATCAAGCCAATGAGAGCATGCTCCAAGGGGTGAGTGCTACCCTGATACCCTCTCTCCTGATCAACAGTCTTCTCTGTACATTTGATGAAGTGACTTCATATCTGTTAAATTCTGAAGCCTCCTGCAGGGTGAAGCTCAAGAGTTTATACAGAACTGGTTTAGACCACTGCAGATATGGAATAGATAGTATAGCTGTGCAAGGTGCAAGTCACTGTAGCAAGCAGCACAAAGTGCTTTTTTTCCTTTTGGGATTGCTGAAATGGGATGTGACACAAGGAAGTGAGAGATGGGAATTTTTGTAGTTATGTTTTTAGTCTAGGATGGTTTTGGATATTAAATGCTGAAGTCATTAAATATGTGCTGTCAAAAATATACTCCAAAGTCATTTATGTCTGTTTTCCTCTCTTCTGGAATCCCGTTTTACTGAAGAATTTATTCTGGTTTACAGTCTTGTAAATGTTCAAGCAGCCAACTGGCCATGATTTTCATAGGGTATAGCTCATGGCTAAATTAAGATTTACGTATCTAAATAAGTTATGTAGTTCTCTGAAGTAATGAACATTCACTATTAAGTCACTATGACATATTTTTCACGTGGTATCAGAATCCTAATTTACTGGCAAAGATAGCTGAAGTATAACTAGTTTTATGACCACTTGTTTCCAAAGATCTAGATCTGATTTTTATCTAAGATGACAGGAGTCTTGCTGCTGACATCAGTAAGGTGCCAGCTGGGAGGCAGTAGAGAGGGTCAGACATGGGGATGCAGCAGGTTCCAAAGAAATTCAACTTGGTGGACCTCCAGGTGGTATCATAGCTAGAGGAACTATCTCTTTTTGCCTTAGCAGCCACTCACACTTTCAGATAAATTCCCTATGTTATCTCCTGAGGCTCATTTATGTAGAACTATGTCTTTGCGCAGATGTAGCGTCCAGAGGAAGTATTTTGTTGTTGTGTTGAATCACAGTAATTCCAAGTGATAGGGAATGCATTGTATCTTTTGGGAAGCTGTTCATGTTTTAATTCTCACTCGGATGTTGTGGACTTTAGCAGTCTGCCTTGGGATTTTACTGTGCCTTTGCTAAATTAGAGATCTCTCTCGCAGTGCAAACATCCTTCCACGTAGTTGATTACAGCTGGCACTCAAGTTGCTTTTTCATTATTTCATCTGCTTAGCAGAAGATGGTTATTAACAATTACTCAGGCATCATAATATGAAATCCAAGGGACAAAGAGGAGAAACCTAACCGTAAAGGGGAGAAATGAAGTATCAACTCATCTTAGCGGGAGTTTGTTTTCAAATAGGATTTTAAAGTTGAAAGAATAGGGAATTTGTAAGGAAAGACATGCTGGGGGCCATTACAGACGCATACCAGCACTGCTGGCTCAGCACATTTCCTTTAATGCCTTTGCCTTCTGGCTGCAGGGTGAAGGAGTAAGGCAGATGAACCCAAGAGCCAAGAATCTCAGCTTCTGCTCACATCTGACAATCCCTGCTGCTCAGATTTAAAAGCAGTGTCTCTGATGTGTGTGCCAAAGTCATAAATGCAGCCCATGTGTTCGTGGGCTGTTTTAGAGCACCATATTCAGTGATGATCACTTCATGGCCAGAGAGAGAAAAGAGCTGAATCTGGTAATAGTTGTATCAGAAAGACATAAGTTGTAGTTAAAAGTACATACAGTTTTGTGAATAGAGAAACCTGGCTTTGTGAATCTGATTCCTATACCTTCCAATATCTAGAAACTGAGGCTAGGGCTCTGAACCTGCTTTTCCTGAAGTCAGTGGCAAGATTACTGCAGATCAACATGAAGCCTAACTAGTAGGTTTCTGGTTTTGTGTGGAGACAATCTCAAGCCATGGGAACAGATCAAAACTTTGAGCATCCTGAGGTTTAAGGTTTTAATGCCAAAACTCAGTGTTTGGAACTACATTGTCATAGTGAGAACTTAAAAAGGGGAGGGAAAAAAAAAAATAAAAAAAAGCTTGGGCCTATTTTTTGTGTCTTTTTCCGCTTTTCAGTGTCAAGCTTCTCAACTCCCTGCTGTCCTACCACATCTAGCTCAGAAAATTTTACATAGTAATACTGGCATGACTGCTATGTTGGTACCAAAACCTTTCCAACCTTCGCTTTAGGAACAGCATTTCTTTTACTTCTCCTGATTACCGTGGGAAACACTGTCTTTTTAACCGTCACCACCATTAGCAATGAACAAGAGCCTGCACACCATGTTTGTACGAGTTTGCACCAGAGGAGGTGACCCGCTGTCACCCTGCTGAGGCGCACCACCCACCCCTCGCTGTGTTGCATTCACTGTTGGGCCTACATAAGTATTCATTAATCATCAACAGCTGTCAGTGGGTGCTGCTTTTTCCACATGGAGGAGTTCAGTTCCATATTTTTGCTTCCTCTACACCTTTTTGTCAGATTGCCCCTCTGCTGCCATCTGTCACGCATTTCATAATGGGTTTAACCTTAGGCATTACTATTGGAACAGCCATTGTATCAGGCAGAATGAGGACAAAAGTTGTGAGGGAAGTTTCTGAAGGTGGAATGATAGTTGTGTTGCAGTCATACATGTAATAGTGAAAGAGAAGGAAAGAAGCATAATAGAAAGGAGATGCATGGAAATAATGATATTATATGGACTATTTCCAAATAATTTTCACCAATAATCAATTGATTACTGTACAAACACTGTACTGCTACCAGACAAGCGCATGTAGACAGCAGGGAGGATGTTGCTGAACAAGCCTAAATTTTACCATAAAAAGAAACGTAATCTAGCCACTTTACAGAATGACTCTGAAACCCTGGACTTGCTGGACAAAGCTTTCAACAGGTTTGATTTATTTTCTCCCTAGGCATAGGCTTCCCAGTCATCCTTTTTAATTAATAAAACATTCTTTGTACCAAAATAAAAATTTTATTTAATTATATAGTTGAGATCTCAGGTTTTCACCATAATCTCACAGGTTTAGGGACACCCATATTAGAGGCTGAGAATTGTAGGAGCTCAGTTTCTATCAGAGCAAGGTCCCACATCTTTTTGTGGTTCCTCTGCTTCTTTAGGTTTTATTCAGATATATGGGAGATTTGTATGAATACTTCTCTGTGTAAGAGAGTGGACAGAATCAGATTTTCATTCCCACTGCAGTGAAATCAGTGGAGTTATATTACTGGTGGAAATAGTCATGAAAGTTCAAACCCTGTTTTTTTGTATCATGGGTTTTTTTTGTATAAACCAAATAACTCAATTTTGGATTTTGCCTATGGGGAGAACCTCCAGGAAGATATCAACAGAGAGCATCAACGTTGGGCTGGATGCAATTGCACTAAGACACGGGTGTTAGTTTGCTGACAGCGCTTACAAATCTTTCAGCTGACTCATTTTGACAACAGCTGAGTTTTTTGTGGGTTAGATTGGCTCTGCAGGAAGCCACGCCACGCAGGAAAGAAATCTAGTAGTAAGCAACAGTTATCAAAACAGCAAATAGAGATTCTCTGATACTTATGGCTAAGGAATAAGCAACTTCCTTTGAAGTGGTAGTGATTAGCTTGTAGCTCTTTCATACTTTTTATGAAAGATTGATATTTACTGTGGTGCATTGCTGTGAAATGATTCTTATCTCCACTAATCCACAGTTTAATTTGAAGAACATCACCAGGCCCTCTGTGTTTTATAGACAAAACAGGCTGTATAGTACTTACTTTAATGTCTGTTTGGGAACAATTTCATCACACATTCCACACTGACCTTTACACTTCATTTTTTTATCATACTGTCAGAGTGTATCTACTCTTTTTGAAGCTATGGCCTGGAAGAGATGAAATAAAATCTCCTTCTCTCCTGTCTGTGTGAACACTGTGGGTTTTGTGAAGATTCTCACGTTCATGAGGATTGAAGTTCAATATTCTGCGATATCAGAGATAGCTTAATATCCCAACGAAGAAGACTATAACCAGAGGTTCTGTTCTTTCTCTCGGATTTTCAAAAATGCAAAGAATTTTAGAAGTGTCTTTAATTACAGTGCAATCTGAACAGAGTAACTCAATTTAGTGTTAGCAACTTGACATGCACTCAGCTGAAGTTCTAGCAATAATTGGGTTTGGCACGTATCTGGAAAGAGGAAGTATTCTGCTGCTATTTATTAACTGATCAAACTATACTCTAAATATCAGATGGGAATACTGAATTATGATCTATATCTTCTGCAGAATATAAAAGATTTGTTATTGGCTTTTTTGTTTTATTATAATAACAGTTCAGCACACTTTCCCTGGGAACTATTAGCCCAGGACTTTCAGACATATTAGCATAGTAACTATCTGCATAGCATTCTTCTCAACTATGAAAATATTATTGGCAGTTTACAGATGTGCAAGTAGAGGCAGAAGTTGTGCCATCACCACATAGCATTGAGTCTATCTGTAACTCTTGGAGCCATCCACTACTTGAACTGATCAGGGTTTGCATTGCTTTTTGCACTTCTTCAATCTTTTAGAGGTCTTGCAATGCTAGAAGAGTAATAAATTATTGTAGCTGTTAGCAGCTGGTGAATTTCTGAGGAGGCAGTACTCCTTTGTGGATGCAATGATAATATTGCTTGCCATACGGAAGCTGCAGTTCATTGCTAACCTCTCCGGAGAAGGATTTTAGCCACTCCGTATTTGCAGTACTAACTGGGTGGAGCTTTGTTTTAATTTTGGAATTCCAGCTTTGGAAGGGTATTTAACAGAAGAATGAATAGGGTTTTAAGAAAAATGAAAAAAACTATTATATGTAAACAGAGTGTTTTAGGGAACTCTAAGGAAATTATACCCTCCTAAGCTGCCCGCATTTCCAGATAAATCACAATCCTTCACATGCAATGTCTGTTTGACTTCCTACAGGAAATGCGTTTGATACATCTTCGTCCATTTTCTGGTGAACATATGTCCATGTTGCAAAAGTCGGCATTACAACAGCCATGTCATGAGCAGTCCTAAGAAAAGCTGCAGTGTATCTGACTGGCAGCAACTGAGTTCTTTCACGCTTATAGAAATCACAGTGTGTAGCACCAGTACTTGCCAAGAGTGTGCTCACAAGAAGGCAATGCCTTTTCTATAGATGAAGAATGGGCTTTTATTCTGGAAGATGTCAATTTGACAAGTTTTGCTAGGGCTAAAATACCTTTCAGTGATGGAGATGTCCTCTGAAAATGTCTTTTTCAAGTGTCAGTTGTTGCATTATAGCTGACGGTTCCTGTGCTATTAGTTTATATATTGTTTCAATTTTGCAAGCCTGTAGTATTTTAGAAGTTACATGAAAAATTCTGTTTGTTGGTTGCAGTACTGCAAAAGATATACCTGATGGCTGAAAGTGTTGAAAATATGTCAACTGCCAGTTCTGTTGTGTGCTCACAATACAGCCTTGTGCTACTCAAGGCTTGTATGTAGTCTAATGTGTTTGGTATGTGGTTATTGATTTAGAAGTAAACCTTTCTAAATAAGTGCAGTTTTTCACCAGAGCAGTAACATACAGAGCTATTTCATGTTTATCTCAGAAAGCAAGCTGAGATAGCTACATTAATTGTTAGCTGAAATTCAACATAAATTAGCCTGAAAGAACATTATGCTGACATAGATGCGCTCCTTCTGATATCTGTGATGGTTTTCTTAATTAGCTTATTTAGTAGATGTCACTGATTTGTGTATCTTAGATACATCCTTGATTACACTTGAAAATCTAATAGAATCTAACTAAGCCCAGGGATAGCTTGAAGTCAGTCAGTGCAGCAAAGGTGAACATGTCATTCTCTGACATAGCAAAAAGTAGTTAAAGGCTTCCAGATCATGAAACTGTCAAATATGGTGCTTAATCAGTAGCTTTTCTGTGTGTGTAATCAGGGAGTTAGAACAGTGGCTAACTTGGACAAGAGAGTGCTAACATTTGGACACATTCTAGTGATATCTCAGTGCTGTTGTGCAGCTCATTTTAGTGCTTAGAACAGATAAAACCACAACTGTGTGCAAGCCTGGGTTTTAGCAGCAGTATCTGCTACACAAATGATTTGAAGAGACTCTAGCAGTATTGCTCAGATGCAGACCCTCCTTCCTCTTCTACATATTCCATCCAATACGATCTTTGTTTCAATGATTGTAAAGACTTAATTAGATTAATTTCATTTACCATCTTCAGATAAATTAATGTCATGTGCCCGTACCCTGTCTGTGCTCTCAAGTCAGGCAGGCAGTTGTATAAGAACTGCTAAGTCACAGTCTGAACTGATGACTGAACACCTGGTGAAGGGACACAGCCAGCCCTGGGAACACAGGGGAAAGCAATTTGTCTCTGCGACTGGAAGGGGTGGAGCCTAGTTCCACTACTCCCTAAGCCTTATTTAAGGGCTGGTTGACCCAGGGAAGAATTTCTCTCTACCTGGTGATCCCTTCTTTTTGAGTATTTGGTGAGTCCTGATCCTTGGGATGGGTAAGCAACTCTTTCTTTGACTGGCTTGTGACTATTGCTTTTTTGGAGTGATTTAAAGCTAGTTACTTGCCTTTCCCTACAGTAGTCAACAGTATTGGAGTCTGCTGATGAGCTTCTTGATCTTTGCAAATCATCAAAAGAGATGCGATGGTAATACCTCCTTACTAGTTAAGCTTCTGAATTCCCTGGTTCAAAGTCACTAATCTGTTAGTGCAGAATATAAACCTCCAGATAATCCTAGCGATGGCCTTACTGCGTCAAAGCATGCTCTGAATTATCCATGTTATGCTACTAATAAGCAAGCATTGGAGTAGTTACTGTATTTCGTTCCTGCTTCTAGTTTCTTGGTTTGCAGATCAAGAAAGCTAGTGAAGATGCTAATGTATAAATGCTGCATGGAGTGAGCGGGCTGTTCTGAAAGTGAACTAAAGGACGAGGGGGCGGGTGTTAAAAAGTTATCAAAGTGCACGGTGTCACAGCAGATGCGAATGCAGGTGGTGAGGTTCTATAGAACCTATGAGGCTGGAAGAAGACTTCCTGTACTTAAAGACTGTGGGCTTAGTTCTCTCTGAAACCTAATTCTCTAATATCACTTCACTGTTACAGAGAAATAAAATGGTGAGGAGGGATGAGGGATGGTATGCCTGTTTGACTAAAGAGCAGTCACCATCTAGTCATCTAAATGTTGCTTCTCTCCCTTAGGAAAACTTGCAGAAGCTGGTCCACATTGAGCATAGTGTGAGAGGGCAAAGCGGCCTCCTCCAGCCAGGAAGGGTGAGTGCTGCAGACAGAACTGTGCCGATAAGGACATTGTTTCCGGCCAGCTTTATCTCTTTCTGTGTGGATAGCAAGATTTCAGACATCTACAGGTGTTGTTTTCTGCCCCACTGTGATAAGAGTTGTAGCGCTGGTTTATGTAAGCAACCATCACTCTGGCAGTGCTCTGTGATTTCACATGTGTGAGTGGCCATTGTACTTTTTGCTCCCACTCTCTTAAGCCACCCCATGGGTATCATGTTCTGGAGAAGATGCTGTTTTCCTTCTATACTCCTGTTGGAAGGTGTGAAATGCTAGCAGAAACTGCTTGCAGCCTATAAAGGCTCAAAACTTTATTTGGCTAGGTAAGATTACTCTAATCCGGGGATTGCATACTTTCAGATTTTCATTGTTACTGTTTTCCAGTGTGCTTTTAATACAAGATATCACTTTTAAATGTTAAGTCACAACTTGAAACAGTGATTGAGCACCTGGTAGGTAGGCAGGATCAGCCCTGGGGAGCTCAGGTGCATGCAGTGTACCTGAGTGACTGGAAGGGATGGAGCCAGGATCCACCCCTTCCCAGACCTCATTTAAGGGTTGACAGTGGAGGCAAGGGTATCTCACTGGAGATCTCTGCATACTTGAGACCTGACAAAGGTAAGCAGCTTCTTTCCTGTATTCCTATGTCCACAGTTATTATGTATGAGCAAATCCTCACTTGCTGCAGCCTAGGATCTTGTTGGTCTGCTGTCATTGCTGCACTTTCCATTGCATTACAAATATATGAACAGAAACATAGGAAAGAGGATAGCTGAAGCACCAAATGTAAAATTTTCCTCTTATGTTTCCAGTATTGCCAGTTTTCTTAGGTCCAAACTGCTCTACACTTTAAAAGGTTTCTTTCTTGAGTTATTCAATCCTACATTTCCATTCAGACCATTTAGCTGGTTACACATACATTCCTATTTACACACATAATGGTAATATGGACAGACAAGGTATTGTGCTTGCAAATATGTACATGTACACAGGCTTAGTTATGTGAATAGGTCTCAATATTTCTTTTCGGTTCGTTTGATTTTTCATAATTAGGGGATGAGTTCTTCTTTTGAAGCCCAGTAGATGTTGGCTGTGCAGAAGAGTATGCTGAGGACTGCCTGGTGTCTCACAAGGGAGTTTCTAAACTGTCAGAGACAAATGCAAGCAATAAAGAGCAGCGGGGTTGACACAGGCATAGACTAAGGCTAATCATGAGGAGGGCTAGAAGCATGTGTTGAGGCATCCATCCCTTACTGTGCTGATGAAAGCAGCTGAGTGCTGCCTTCTCACGGAATGTATGTTCTTGCTTCTTAATAAACTCCAGTATGAAGTCTCAGGATTACAACTTTTTCTTTTCCTTCTAGATCTTTGTGAAAGAAGGAACACTGATGAAAGTCTCTGGGAAAAACAGGCACCCTCGGCACTTGTTCTTGGTAGGATTTTTTTTTGTTTTTACTGTATCTTTCGTATCTTCTCCACCACTATGTCATTTCATTGTCAGCAGTGATGTGCTGACTGGGCTTCGGTTGCTATCAGGATGTAAAAGTCTGTAGGCCTTCCATATCCCTGTTAGCACTGCATAGCAGTAAGGGCTGTGCAGCCTTCCATTTTTGCCACAACTCTATACAGCTCTGACTAAGCCATAATTCTGCAAAGGAATGCAGGTTTCCAATGTGCTCAGGAAGACGGAAACACTGAAGTGCACATTTCCAGTGATTAAGCTTTGCGCTTAAATTCTCCTCTGAGGCCCTAGGAGATCTGATCAGAAACAGAAAACAAACCCTGCTAGTAAAGCTTACGAAAACAGCCTTTGGCGTATTTGGACAAGATTTCTATCCTTGAAGCTCAGAGGCTAGGTTTTAGTTCCTGATGTCGCCAAGTAAATCAGCTGATAACTTTGTGAGCGACCTAGAGACAGTCCCTCTGAAAGCACACCTTCAGATCTCTGTTGATTCAAAGCAGCAGTTTTCAGTTAAGGCCTTGCAAAATTTTAAGACAGTTATGAGAAATTAACCTGTAATCATTTGGCTGGAAAGCCCTTTACATGGATCCAAACTGAACTGGAAAAATTTAAGCATTCACAAATCAAAACATGAGAAACAACTCTTGTAGATGCAACATTAGCACTGATGCTTTCTGTTCTGCATTACACACAACGCTGAAAAGTTATAGAGGATCTGAGACTCCAGGCTCATGAGTTCTGTTTGTTGCAGGTAGCTCACTGTACAACCACAGTTATATTTATGCTTTCATTTGTATGAAGGGGAAAATACTTGCGTGTCATAAAATTTTTGCAATGATTACCTGTTCATGTCTGTGAAATTGAAAAGCACCATAAAGTATTGAGCACTACTGCTGATACTAACATTGAAGTATTGTTTGCAGACTTCATTTTAAAATAAATGGATCACATGCCTGGATTATATATTCACTATGGTCTCTGTAAGTGTTGACAGCTTTTCCCCCTAGGTCTATTATGAGGAGAGATGGCTTATCAGAAAGAGTAGATTTTTGCCATTAATTCTTCTTTTTCCCCCTTATTAATAACAATTCCTACTTCTACATAAGTAGGATACACAAGCTTCTCTACCAATTGCTCACATACTGCAGTCATAATCAAAGGTCAGATGAGACAGGGCATAGTGCTGGCACTGTGCTTCTCTGATGGCTTCATTAGTTTTATGTATAAAAGTAAATATTTTCAGTAGAGGAAAGTGTGAATTTAAGAGATTTCATTCAAGTCTGCATCTTTGGACTATAAAAATAGTAAGTAGAAATGAAATCATGACTTCCTGGCAGCTGGAAGTGCAAACCATGACCAAGAGTGCTGTCATGCAAAGTATACGATGGACTAAACCATTGTGGTAACTTTAAAGAATCAGAAGGTGCACAGAAGCTTCCTTTCTCCTCTAACACAAATTGAAACCACCTTAGGCTTCTTGTACTGTTTCTTTGAAGGGGGGGGGCAGTTGGAACTTGGAAGTGGTTTAAAAGTCATAGGCAAAGATCTTTCCTTTAGTTCAGTGATATATATATATATATATATATATTTTTTAATTTTTTTCCCACCGCACCTGCCCTTAATCGTCTTCTCCTCTGAAAGCTGCTTAGGCTGCGTAGCAATGCAGCGATTGTGAAAATGCAGGAAAGAAAATCAGTGTGAAATGACTTAATTCCTGCACTAACATCTGAATGCTTTTGCATTACCTGCTAACACTGCAGACAGTGTTTCTGTAATGCTGTCACCATTGAAGTGATGTTTAATGGTCTATTCGGTCTTAAAACTGCTGTGTAACTCTACCAGCGAACTTCCATCTTTGAAAGTAGCAACTTTTCTAATGCAGTCTTAAGGGCCTACCACCATCGCTGCCTGTGCCTTTTGTAACACTTCCCTTCCTCTGCCAGTGTATGTGGCCCGACCGATGTACTATCTTGGTTCTGATATCCAGGGGACAGAACACACAGAAAGCCCCAAGAATAAAGTCTTCTACATGTTGTCTTTTGAAACTTAAATTTTTAATCCCTCTGTATCTAAGTATTTTGTAGCACTGGCAAAATTCAGGTAGAACAAGAACTTGCCCTGTGATATTTATCAAAAAACTTTCAGAACTGTATACTTTTTACAATGCTGCAGTTGCCATACTAGAAAATTATTAGACATGAGTATGTACAAGTATAATTTAGCTTAGTTCTGCATGTAATTTTTTAACTTAGCTACTCAAAATAGTGTTATATGAGCACTCTTTTCAAAGTTCTTTGTATTGAACTTACACTGACTATAGT
Source organism: Lagopus leucura (assembly GCF_019238085.1). Taxonomy (NCBI): domain Eukaryota; kingdom Metazoa; phylum Chordata; class Aves; order Galliformes; family Phasianidae; genus Lagopus; species Lagopus leucura. The sequence continues at coordinate 8,092,598 of NW_024962279.1, read as the reverse complement.
TAACATGAAGAAAATATCAGCAGAGGAGTATGCATTGAAAGATAAACCCCTGCATATCCTGGGAGATGAGCTCATCAAACTGAAGTTCTAGTTAGTACATGTCTGAAGAATTAGGTATGTACCAAAATTGTATTTGGCCTCTTCCTTCAGCCTGTGTTTTGATGGTGTGCACACATGTGCTCTGAATATATGCCCCTAAAGAGAGAGCCATCTGTGCACAGCTCATATGGACACAAATTTGTAACACATGCATTCACGCATTTTTGGGGTGTGCATTTTTGAGTGCGCACACGATGTGTATCACAAGTTTACTTGAGCTGGTAGTTTTGGGCAGGCTGATGATATTGTTGAATGTGGTGCTTCCTGGCAGGATGTTTGGTGAGGTTTGCTGGACGCCTGTTTCCTGAGTCCAGTCTGTTTACAGGGACGTTGGGGCCTCTTTGCAGTTCACTATGGGGCTGCTGATGCTGGCAGGCCCCCTGACTGCCCCACAATCATAGAACTTTGCAACTCGTACATTGTCTCTTATCTCACCCTTCCAAGAATTTCTCTACAAAGGCTGCTTGTGTTGCAAGTGGGGTGTGGGAAGCTGCTATCAAATGAGAGATTGTTTAATGCTCTAGCCAGCAGGACTGGAGCATAGGAAGTTTCTGAGTCACAGCCTGGAAAATGTAGCTGCAGCGCACATTCAGGCTGCTCTGCTGACACTCAGAAGATGTTTAACACTCACTTGAATGGGACAACATAGGGTTCATAATGAACTATCTTTCAAAAACATTCAAAAAAACCCAAGCATATGGTGGGAGCTTTTTGGCAGGGAGTGCACTGTGGGTGCCAGCTGTTCAGCATAGCACGGATAAACTTGTCTGTGCTGCAGACTTGATGCTGTCATATTTAGGTGAATTCTGTTAGCAAGGAAAGCCAGTTACTCCTCTCATCCAAACCATTCATCCCTAAATCATTCTTAGAAACCTTGACACTGTACTTCCAATTCCTTTTTGCCCAGAAAACAGAAGTCTATGAAACCCAGCTCTACTTCTGGCCTTGATGCAACTTTACTGTTACAGGACTAAGAGAGTCAGAGCTGCAGAATCCTGGGCAGTTAGTTGGTATTGCCATGTAATAAATGCATAACCTGCATTCCTGACTTGGACACAGCACTGCCCTTAAAACAAGCAGCTATTTAACCAAAGCTGAATGAAAAGGAGATGATTATCTACTTGCTTAGCTGCTAGCAAAAGTCAGAAATGGGAAGGAATCAAAATCCTGAATCTGGATTTCACAGAGCTCTTTGGAAATGTAGGTCTTCATCTAAGCTGTGTAACTTGGACCTGTCTTTAGTAACAGTCCTAGCAGTTTAAGTTACTGCTTGTTCTAGGAATCCCCCCTGGAGTAATGGTCAGACTTGCAGATTGTGTTGCAAATGATTGATTTTGTCTTTCTCTTTATACAGATGAACGATGTTCTGCTGTACACGTATCCCCAGAAGGATGGAAAATACCAACTGAAAAACACACTGGTTGTGTCAGACATGAAGGTAATGCTTTATCTGTATCATAGGCTGAAATTAAAATTGTACACTGGGCATTCAGTGCTTTTCTAGTTTGTCTTATTTCCAGCTGATGTCAAGGAGATAGAGGGGGTGGACCAGGAGTCAGAAGGAAAAACATAGTATGAAGTAATTATATAAAAGATTATCTGTAAGGTTGTGACTTTGTATGACAGTCTTATTCAGGCTGGTAATTAATAATGCAAGTCAAAATCAGATTTATCAGATTATCAGACCATGAAATCTGAAACAGAAAAAGACTTTTTCTGTCTCTAGCCAATGCATAGTTGTACCCTACAGCATGTTCAGCTGGGCCCCAGGTTGCCAACCGACCTTAAACATTTGCCACTCACAATTTACATAAGCTTTCATTTGCCTGTTTTCTACATGTCCATTGACTTTTTAAATGAAAAATGTTAATGGATTCTAAAACTTCATAGGGAAATGGTGTATTGGGTGATACTACATGCAATTAAGCAGATACAATCTCTTGTTCAGTAACTTCCATAACTACAGGTTGCAGAAACTGGATACAATTGCCCTGTTCTTACGGTCTTTCCCTAAGCATCCATTGACACTAGTTCATGTGTAACAAGAAATATTGGGCAGGAATGGTCTTTACTTCTGACCTAGCTGGCCATCTTATACCTCCCTCCAAGAACTTTCATAACTGTTCTGTAGCCAATGTGCCAAGTTGTATTTCTAAGAAATACAAAAAAAAGAGTTGAAGTGGCAAGTTAGGAGGTTGGGGCTGAAGAAACCATGCAAGACATGAGTTACTAATAATTAATTTCAGTAAAATGACACAAACTGTATTGGGGTTTTCTGAAAAGACGGAAGGCTGATCATCCCAAAGACCTCGTAGTCTGAAAATAACTCTAGGTTCCTTGCTAAGTAAGAATCACCAAAGTGCTCCACTTCTAAGTAGAAAGGAGCTGTGTAACAGATACTTACTGTAGTACATTTGAAATACAGAGTGATTGGTATAATAGATGCTTGTTAATAATATCACATGATTACCATGAAGCTGTGTTTCCTCTAAGTAGCTTTTGCTATTAGTAGACAACTAGTACGGTACATGGCAGGAAAAAGTTTCAGCTGAGCTGAATCTTGGATATTTTTGGCTCTTAAAGAACCTGGCTGCAGACAGGCATTCACTGATCTGAAGCACTTCATGGCGTATAGTCTACATGTCCAGAAGAAAATTATTTCCATCCTTTACAGAAGGATTCTACCTGACATGCTCTGACATTTGTCAGACTAAATATCTCCTGAGCTTCTCATATGGAAATCAAACTCTGACTGAGAGTTTATCAGTACCTCTGTAGTTGGATTAAATCTTTGTTTTCCCTTTAGAACTGGCGTAATATCGAAATAGAGGACATTCTTTGTTAAATTAGCAATAGAATTGGCAGAAAACCCTACCAGCCACCTCCTTGCATTTAAATAATGAAACAGAGAGCTTGGACATCAGAGATCGCTTTGCATACAGACTTGTACAGTGTAATTCATGTACACCCTTATGTTCATGATATTTGTTTCTAGGTGAGCCGCCCAGTGACAGAAAAAGCCCCAAATGTCCTGAAGATTGAATGTGACGAATATTGCCTGACACTGTCAGCAAGGTACTGTCTCCAAACTGCCACAGCAGAAGCTACATTCTAGCTAAATCTCCAGATCAGTCTAACCAATATCGTATTCTTGACAAGTGTTTAATTCTTTTTAAACTTGGTTTTGGACTGTGCTATTGTGATAGTGTCTGAGTGCTTCATTACACAGATATGTGTAATGTTATATGTTAATGTAAATATTATAAATGCAAAGCTCATGAACTGTAACTAATTCAGTTCATTTAACAAGTGAAGATTAGAACTCAGCTCCTGACAACATTTTCAAGAGAGAGGAAAGAAGAAAATCTCTTTTTAAGAAAACTGAATTCTTTCAATTGATCTTTCACATTCTTTTCTTGTAGCTCCAGGAGTATGTTACATCTGTCTTTCACAATTACACTTTTTAGCTCATACCACTAGTATTACAAAATTGCTAGAGAAAATAGAAAGTAAGTAATATTGTGCAGTAGATATAAAAGCACTTAGTAGTGCTTAAATAACAAAGCCAAAATTAAACTTGACTGGCAACCTCACGGGACTTTCTATTAAAAAGATCTTCACTATTGTATTTGTGTAGTGTTAGTACTAACTGCAACTGGGAGTCAGCATCTCTACTCTGGGATTATAAACTAATGGCAGAAAGAGATTATAGGTCAGTGTTTGACCAAAGGATAGCAGTGTACTGTATTTTTTTCATGCTTCTAGTCCACAACTATCTCGCAAATTTACCTAGATCTACAGCAGAAAGGTGGATGGATTGATTTTCAGATGTAGATTACTATAGAAGACATATCCTGGTAGCAATGGTATTAAAATTGTTTAAATAAAAAAAGTCTTCAAAGCTTTAAGTACTTTTACACGGTAAGTCTCTAACAACAGCATGGCTGGAAGCAGCAGACTTCCCTTAACTACACAGTGCAGTAAGCAGACAGGGAGGGCACTCTCTTACTCAATCAGAATTTGAAGCTCTTATTTTCCTAGGAACATTTGCAATCTGTGGGCAGTGCTCTGATACCTGTCAAAGCCTTTTGTCTGGTTCCTCTTATAACCAGCAAATGAGAAAGTATCTGAGATTTCCCTAGATCTGCATATTTATCACAGCCTTCAAAATATGCACACAGTACTTCTGAATTACCTGCTGACAATTACAAAAGTGGAAAGTGTTTCTTTGTTGTAGAGGGAAAGTAGCTGCTGCATGTGCCCTCTATCCTGGGCAACTGAAGTTGGCATCTGTAGAAGACACCTGGGATGCTCTGCTTTTGTGCTCATGTCAAGTCTGCTTAGTTAGCTCAAACTAAACATGTGTGACCATCAGAAGCTATATTTCTTTGGTAGTAAATAGAATCAGGGCTGAAGACTGAGGTCACCCTTCTGATAACAGCTGAATTGAAATTGACTCTTATCAGAACACTGGGATAGAGACCCTTTATTTTCCTTGTACTGCTCATTCTCTGACCAATCTGCCCTAGGAGCAAACAGGTATTTTCTCCTCTCCCTTTCTGTGCTGGCTGACAGAGCTGATGAGACGCCAGTGCGACAGCATACTATTCTAACCACAGTGCTGTACTCACCGAAGACAGAAAAGTACTAGAAGACTTCAAGCATCCCTGCAGACTGCATCTTCTATTGTTTGCACAGCAGTGCTCCTGACCTGTTGTTGACAGAAGGCTAGTTGTTGACAATCACAACCCAAGTGTCTGTGCTTTTACACTTGCAGAAAACAAGGTGAATGTGCACTGTACAAAGGCAGTAAAACTTTGACCAAAGCTCAAAAGTTGGCATTAGTATATGAGAAGGCAGCACTGCAAAGCCTTTGTCTCCCACTGAAAAGCTATGTTCTTACCTTGCATTAAGCTGACAATAGATCTGATTACAGAGCCTTTATGGAGAAAGCTGATACCGTTGTTACACTGTTGTTTGCATGTCAAAATATGCTTGGACATAGGGGTAACCGTCTAGTGCCATTATGAAACACCAGAGCACTGGGAGAAAGCAGTCGGTATCTCCTCCCTAGGGGACTAATATGGAGCGACAGTGACAAAATCCCATCCTAATTCAGTTTTTTGTATTCTCTGGCTGCCCCCTGCTGGACAGGAGAGTGCAGTGACAGTGTGACCCTCTATGCCTGAGGAAGAGGGTGTGAGGCAGCACAGGGATAACCCTCAGTGTAGCACAAAAGGGCAGTCACGCTCAGGCTGAAATGTAGCCATGGTGAATCAAAGTCAGAGGTTCTCTGAGCCTCGGAAGTTCAGCATACATTTATCTGAGCTTTCTCATGACCAGTGAAATAGCTAATTGAGAGGCTGGTGTCCAGTGACTTAATTTATCTTTCTCATCAGCAGATCAATGTTGTTCCCACATTTATTAGGTTAATAATCTGTAATTACTGACTGAAGATGTTTAGTGGAACAGAGAAGAGGTTGAAGGTATGCATTAGATAACAGGCTTTTACTACCAGATTTCCCTCTTATCTATCTTCATCTCTTCACCAAAGAGCATTTAATTTACGTTACTGTAGGATTTCTCTTTATTTATTTCTTTTGCACTGCAAGGGACTTATTTGGTTTTTCAAATCAGGTCTTAATTTGCAAGAATTAGGAATTCTCAAAGAATTTCCAAGAATGATAGAGGTTGAAGCAGGACTTCCTCTGTTAGCGTTTTGCAGGCTTTGAATGCGTTTCATCTTGAAAATACAGGTATCTCCTTGAGATTTTCTAAAAAGCCTAATTTGATTAGACTTCTGATAGTAATAAGGACTGACTAGCAGTGCGACTCTTGTCAGAGATTATCTCCCGTATCATAGGCCCTTGGCGTGCAGAGGTTAGCAAATATAATTTACTTTTTGGGAATGTCTTTGCTGCAACAAGCCTGTTGAATTTTACAGAAGCTTTATGCTCAGAGTGCAGAGGAATGCCAAGTCAAGGATCACTGATCAAATCTAGCATTTCCTAGCTCTCATTTTTAAAAAATTTTTTTAAGATCACAAAAGACAAATTATTCCTAGATATCTTGTTCGGTGGCCTTACTGAGCATAGTGTGTCGAAGCTACAGCTGAACAGCAATTGGCAGTGATGCCACTACTAATTTTTAAAAGCAACTCTAGTAGGTAGCTTTCATGAAAGTGGCTGGTGTAGCTCAGAGATGAGAACACACTGAGATTAATCTGTTCCACTGATTGATGCTAGCAACAGCCAGAGCTGTGCACAGTTTTCAAACAAACAGTATGCACGGTTTGAAGTCACGGCATAAAAACCATCTAACATCCATCTAAGACGTGCAGCATGGTTAATGGTTCTAAAAGAGCAAATGCATTTCATAAGTAAAAGGCATTAAGGGCCTTGCTGCTTTTCTAGGATGGCTGGACTAGTAGAGAAGCAGGGTGCTTCACTATTGCATCTAGTGCAAAGGGGGCAGCTTGAGGCCGGATTGGAGAACTGCTAGTCTCCCTGCATAACTGCAACGCAGGGGAATGCAGGATTTGCTTTCCAAATTGCTGTCACAAGAATCACAAGGTTGGAAACGACCTATAAGTCTGTCTTGGTGTCCTGCCAGGAGCATGGAGCTTGTCTGTGATTGAGCTAGAGAAAAACAAAAGCATTCACAACTTTACCATGAGTGATAGATTTCTTATTTCGTAACATGCAGATCATCTAAGCATCTCATACTATGTGCACTAGAGAACATAATAACTAGGATGAATACAAAAGAAGAAACACTTTTATCTCTGATGTTATCTAGGATTGAGCAGTTCATAGCAAAGTCAGAGACTACTTTGGAGAAAAAAAAAGAGAGAGAATGTAGTGCCTTCTCAGTCACAGTAATAACTATAGAGGTACACTAATCATCCAGAAAAAGTGCAAGTCAGTTTTGTTCTTCGCTTTGAAATTACTGATTCAGTGCACTAGCGAGTAAAAATAAAAGTTCAGAAAGTGAAGCTTTTCTCCTCTGATCCAAAAACCGCTTGTTTTGGTCCCGGATGTACATGGTATTAACTGCTTTGCTGTATTTCATTCCACAGCTCTTGCTTGGAAAGGGATGACTGGTACAGCTGTATCAGCAGACACATCCCGGATGACTACAAAGCTCACAATACTTCCACTTTCCACAGCAACGTGGAGGTAAGAGGAAGCTGAATCTTTCATGCTTGAAGGGGAAAGAGAAATGGGAAGGGAAGAAGTTAGAAAATGCTAAAATGCAGAGTTTCTTGGGCAAGATATCCTTAGTAATTCCAGTAAGATCAGAATGCAAGCCTAAATGACAAAGCTTATTTACAGTGCATGGCCTTAGAGACCACCTCTGAAATGTTAATCGCAGTCTGTATTCTGTGGTCTTTGCTTAAATACAAGTTCACCTGGAGGAAGACTAGCAAAATTTGTTCCCAAACAGTAACCATCTTTACTGGTCTAAAAATAGATACAAATTCTTATCCTGGTTTTAGATGGAATGGAGTGGATTTTCTTCATATTAGCTGGAATAATGCTACATTTTGGCTTTTAAAGAAAAACGAGCCTATTTTAGTTGTTGCTGAGATGTGCTGCACACAGCCAAGGACATTTCAGCTTCTCCCACTGTACCGTCAGAGGGAACTGGGGGTGCACAAGAAGCTGGGAGAGGACAGAACAGGGACAGCTGACCTAAACCAACCATACCGTATGACACTGTGAAAAAGCTATAAAGCTGTGGGTGTTTGCTGGGGAGAAGAGAGTCATTGCTTGGGAACTAGCTGGGCATTGTTCAGCAGGTGGTCAGCAATTGCATTGTGCATCACTTGTTTTATATACATCCACACACACGCATATATATACAGAGAGAAAACGGGGATCAGTTTCATACTGACCATGGCTCCATAGGCTTGGATAACAGGCAGGCACATGCACAACTGCAGCCTTGTGTATTCTGAGAAACAGGAATAATAAGTACATTTATTATAGTTGTTCCATATATCCAGATCCGCCATGGAAAGCACGGATTATGTTTGGATTCTGTGGGGATAAATTCCTTTTTGTGTGCATCATGTTTTGCACTGGAAAATAAACAAGCTTATACTGATTTTTGGTACTTTCTCTTCTGCATTCTTAAAACTGCCCCAGGTGTAATGAAATAATGAACTAGGCTTCTTTCCTGCTGAAAACTATGGAGCTGGAGTTTTTTAGGGTTAGTATTTCAGAAACTGCCAAGAAAAAGATGACTTTAACTCATGACCTTGTCTGCAATTTGCATATGCAATGAATAAAGTCCTTGCTTCATGGGGAAGGTTGTCAGTGACTGATCAATAACGGATCTATATCCATTGTTATCTGTTTTGACTACCTTTCACAGCACCATATATTGATGGGCATAGACTTTCAGTGCTGAAGCACTTAGAATCTGTGTATCGCTGCACCTGTATCTTCGAAAAACTGGGTATTCTAGCAGGTGAACTGTAATGACAGAACTGCAGTATTAGGAGGATTGAACGGGTGTACTTTAGGAGTGTGAATACTTCTTGATTTGTTCTTCTTTGATTTTAAGTTACGGGAAAGGCTTGGAATACCCTTGGGTGAGAGGCCTCCTACTTTGGTACCTGTATCCCATGTTATGATGTGCATGAACTGTGGCTGTGACTTCACCCTCACTTTGAGGCGACATCATTGCCACGCCTGTGGGAAGGTAAGAGCTGTACAAGCTCCTCAGGGAGGCTTTATTCACACTGCTAAGATGGTGGCTGCCACCGCTCTAATTTCTGCAAGTTTTTTGCAATATCAAGACCAGAATTTGACTTTCCACAGAACCTGTTAATGCACTGCTCTGTTAGGTAGTTAGGTTTCTCATGACTAGTGTGCAACTAAAATCTGTGTGGGATTCTGGTCGGCTTAGATCAGTGTAAATTTACAGTAATTACAGTTCAACCAGTAAATTTACCCTGACTGACACAGATGTAGCAAAATTATCTGCTCCACTATCCATCCTTCTCTCCTAAACAACTCAGAGGACTTGTTTTATATGTGCATACATATCAATTAAAATTATATTTACATGCAAATCTCCTTTCTGGAGCAGATTGTATGTCGAAACTGTTCAAGAAACAAGTACCCTATGAAGTACCTCAGAGATCAAGCAGCCAAAGTCTGTGACAGCTGCTATGTGGAATTGAAGAAAAGAGGTAAAGTTCCTCCATTCTTGGCAAAATTAATATACTGTCTATTTGTATAATGGAGATGCTTTTAGGACCTGCCTGCTATGTTAACCTTTGTGACAGAGGATTTCTCATTTCAACCACAATTCATGTGTATTGAGGTCCCAAAAGTCCCAGACTGTAAGGCAGCTAAAATTGTTTTAGCAAGCTAAGTTCTCTGAGGGTTTCCCTGGCCTTTTGATAAGCCAGTATAACGGCAAGAAGTGTGAGATGTAAACATTAGAGCTGATAGCTGTTCCCTGTAATTTCTAGTGAATTATCCATTAAAGGAAAACAGTGGCTTTACTGTACCTCATTCTGTCCTTATCCTTGTTGCTTTTACAACAAGGAATGCTGAGATAAAGTGCAGAGCTACTAAGAGCTTTTCTACATAGAAAGTTAATCTGGAAACAGATGGAAGCAGAAATTCCTGACAGTAGAGCTACTGCCTAACTAGAACTCTCTATATTACTATATGAGTCCATGTTCTAATTTAAATACACATTCAAATTGAAGATAAATTGGGTGGGGGGGGGGGGGGGAGGGGGAGGGATTTGTATATATAACTGTGGGAAATGGCTCTATATCCAGGTGGAGGCCAGGGACAAGTGTTGTCCCCCAAGGGTCTGTCTTGGGACTGGCGCTCTTCAACATCTTTATCAGTGTGACTGAGATAGTGTGACTGAGTGCACTCTCAGCAAGTTTACTGATGACACCATGCTGAGCGGTGCAGTAAATACAGTGGAAGGAAGAGATGCCATCCAAAGGGACCTGGACAAGCTGTATTCTTGCATTGCCAAATTTTCTTTCAGACTGCTTTCAAGTAGCTGTAGGTTATTACCAGTACTTGAGGATGCTATGAAATCCAGCCAGCCAACCAAACTTAACAGAGTAATTTGAAGGAAAAGCTGAAATAAAAACCAGCTACAGAGGAGCTGGTTGTTTGTCTTAGTTAGCGTGTATCTCTTACCCCTTGTATGACATAGAGCAATTCATCCATTTCTCCCTTCCCTTCTGAATTTTCTTTATCTTCCAGAGCGGCCACTAAGTATGAGCTTTCCTCCAACTTCATCCAGGTGTTCAAGCAGTGCCTTCTCTTCAGTCTTCCACAATATCCATTACTCATCTTTCAAGAAACAGAAAAAGATCCCGTCAGCTCTTACAGAGGTAGGACCAAGGTGGCTAAGAAAGGCAAGAAACTGCTGAGAACTACGTGCTGAGATTTCAGCAGCTATGTTTATAATTTGTTCTGCAAGCAGTGGGCTTATACCATGCTCTAGTCATCAGCATGCAATTATTTTTTTCTGTTTTTCACACTAATGTTTCAAACATAAAGTACTCTGAGCTCTGGAGACAGCACAGAAACGTCTTCAGCCCACTAAGAAACCCAAATTATAGCAGTGTGCGTTTCCTCATCAACCTGTACCGTCTCCAGAAAACTGAGACCACCTCCTGGTATTAGCTGGTATAAGGAGGCAGGTCACAGCCTTCGCAAGTACCAACAGAGCATGATTTGCCACTGACTGGTTACTTTTTATGAAATTGATGAGACCCTTATGTCACACAATAGTATTAATCTGTAACTTTTTTTCACTAGCTTTAGCCAGGACCTGGAATGCTTTTATTCTGCTACAGAGCACTGTTGTGTGATACTGCTCAGTCTTCTACCTTGTCAGAAAGGCTAGATTTGAATCTCTGGAATTTTTTTCTAATTCTCAAAATAGGTCTGTGAGAGGGGTAACTTTCCTCAGAAATATTATGACTTGATTTCATTAGAGAAATAATCAAGTTATTAACATAAGTTAATACAAAAATATTGCAAAGTCCAAAACATAACCACATCTTAAAGGTGTTCAGGCAAAGGACTGTCCTCCCTTACTGGAAGCATCATTTTTTTCCTATACTACCTCACCCAACAGAAAGAGCTGGCGGGAGGGACGAGTTCACTTTCTCAGAATATAACTGTAAACTTGTTCTCAGTAACAAGGCAATTGTATGTTTTCCACGTGTTACCAAGAACGATGTTTAACATCTTCAAACAGTGGGGGAAAAAAAAAGAACAGAAATAACATAAGCATGATATTACTCTATCCATGTAAACATTCATATCAGGAAGGAAAAGGCCTCTGCTGTCATAAATCCCAATTTCTCCCACTCTCCTTCAGGTGACAGCCTCAGGAGAGGGAGCTACCATCAGTGGTTACCTCGCCAGATGTAAGAGAGGCAAAAGACACTGGAAGAAACGCTGGTTTGTTATCAAAGGCAAAGTCCTCTATACCTACGTCGCAAATGAGGTACTGTGCAATCTAACTTAAAATATTTTCCTGACTGAATTTTATCATTTATGCTCTGCAGTCAACAGAAGTAAATGTGAAAGGTGTAAGTGGCGGTTCTCACAGCCAGCTGCCTCTGAGATCTGGTTCTAATGGACTGGGCCCCTAAGCAGTTACTTTTAGCTGAAGGGCTCAGCCACATCCCTGGGTGGATCTCAGCAACCTTTTTACAAACTCCCCTTCATTATTTGATTTTATTTTTTTTGCTGTTCATGTTGATATATATTGTCAGCCTGAGCCTAGGTATTTACATACAAAGACTTCAAGGCAATTGCCAGATATTTTTTTTTTTTGTAGATGTAGGGTGGTGCTATAATCTATTTCTGCTGGAGGGAAGAGTCTTGTATGTGTAAATAAGATATACTTATCCTACTAGTATCAACAGGAAAAGATAGGATAGTCTGTGGAGATGAGAATACTGCTTTCTGTATTGACCTGTAAATTCCTCTTCATAGCTGAGGAGGCTGGCTTTGCAGCAGACTTCTAATGTATTTTTTTCTCATCCCAGTCCCTTTTCTCAATTTTATTTCTTCTCCAATTGAGTAGCTGCAGTGCCAGTAAGCATGAAGGAAATACAGTACAAGGTGTGGTTGAAAATGGCAGATTTTGTAAGCAGAAGCATAAAAAATGATTTTGCTGGATACAGAATGCTAGAACTGTAGCAATAGCAATATTTAATATTTTAAGTCTTCAGAACACTTTGAAAATATCAATCACTTAAATTCAGCAGTGTGAGGAATGAAGCATCATTAATTAGCCCTCTGAAAAAGATGAGGAGATTGAGACACGTAAGTGTTCATGGTCTGGCCATCATTGAAAACTCAACAGCTTTCTTCAGTAGTGTGATGTATAGTTTGTTACCTCCTTAGTTTTTCTACCTGATTTGTTTCCTCTTAGGCTACATAATCTTGAACTTGACTTTTTTCCAAGGTCCCGCAGCCTCTCAGCAATTCCAACTGTTAGCATCCAGTTTTGTGTTCAGTACACTTATCTGCCCTAATCTTAGAAGCGATCACTTTTTGTTTGGTGATAGGGAAAGAGCGACGGATGGCAAGTTACACTTCTTATTCCCAGCTTACAACTGAGCTTCTAAGAGCAGAAGCAAAAGCAACATACACATATAAAAACATTACAGTGACCACAGTTGCAGCCTTCAGTGAAGCTGAAACTCAGTTTGATTATTACTTATTGTTTCTTTAACTTATATAAAGCAGATTTTGGCAAAACAAAAACCGCAGCTGTATACTGGGGGAAAGTTAATGCTGAATTGTGTAACCAGTTCCAAGATTTTGAAGCAGTGTTGTTCAAAGTGAGCATGCTATCTGATGTACAGATTTTTAAAACAAAGTTGCTAGTGCTATAAAAGGAAATTATAAGGTACAAAGCAGACTACTACTTGCATTCAGCAAACAAAAATAGCTTGAAGTAACACACCCGAGACTGAGCCCCATTTCAAGCTTTCATGAGCGCTGCTGCACTTTCCCACGCTGCCAGTAAGCTCATTGGTTGCTTCCTGGACCATGATGTCACAGTAGTCATTAAAGTAATGGGTAATTTGACCTTTTGGATGGCCATGAGTAACTGGATTTTTAGAGGTGCTGCTAAGGTTGAAGACTATATGAACATGTGCAGTACGCTGGCACTGCTCCTGTTTAAGAGTCACCAGTTCAGCAGAAGATTCATTTTACTACTTTTGCAGCACAGTGTTTGCATATGATTGTTTTTCAGAAAGAGCCCTTAAACTGAAATGGGCTTCTCTCTAATTTTTGGTTTGCTTCTTCTCGCTTTCAGGACAAAGTTGCCACAGAAAGTTTGCCTTTGTTGGGTTTCACTGTTGCCCCAGAAAAAGAGGAAGGATGCGTGGGTACAGTTTTCCATCTCTATCACAAGCAAACTCTGTTTTATAGCTTCCGAGCAGATGATAACTGTTCAGCACAGAGGTAAGGGAATAGATGTCCGTGCTAGTGAGCATATAGGTCCAAAAGCTTATGTAAGGTTTTTCCTCTCCTTTGCTTCAGATTCCTACCCTAACAGAGGAGAACAAATGGCTTTCAGAGTGTTGGCTAAGCCCAATTGCATGCAACTGCCCTCAGTGATGGAAAGTCTACCTTTTTTCACTCCTCTGTTTAGGTAGAAAGAAGGCTGAGCCTCAAGAATCATAGTCTTCCAGTCAAATATGATTTTTGTATGGGAGCTTCCCCAATTTGTATTCTATTTATCCACTTCTTAGTTTGGTCATCAACAAATAATTGTTCAGATTTTGCATTTATTGCTACTCTACTACTTCTACATAATAAAATAATCATGAAACTTGTAATAAAAATGCTAGTGCCTTAAGGCACGTGGGAAGAAAATTTGCATTTATGGGAGGTTATGTTTCTTTTAAACATAATTTAGTCATTTCATATTTCATATTCTAATTACAAAACTACAGCTACAGTCCTCTTCAGGCTTTATGTTCTTAAAATACGCATTTTTGAAAGAAATAATTTTACATGTACCACCCTTTCTTTCCTGCCCTTTTTAGGTGGGTTGAAGCCATGGAAGAAGCATCCATATTATAGCAACTATCACTCAAGAGACTTAGAACACTAATTTTCAGATTTCTATACAGTCCAAGCAATCTTCTTATGTCTTACAAAACTGAACGGTGTATTTCAGGCAAACTGGCTACAAACACTGGATATGAACTATTTCCAGATTGCTGTTTGCTTCCTTCCTCCTCTTCCTCTTACTTCCCTCCCACCCCCAAAAAAAACCTTTAAAATAGGGAATGTTTGTGGTTACCCTCTATGCCTGTCCAAGCTCAGCCTGTGCTGTAAGCTTCTCCTATGATCCCATGGTAAGCTAAATTTAACATTAAGGAAAGAAAAAGCCATGGAAGTATAGCCTACAGTAAGCAGCAGGGTCACTTTTACTTACTGTAGAGCACTGTCATATTTCACTGGGTTGGTTTTGGAGTCTACCATGGAATTTGAAACAATGTAGTAAACAACAAATACTCATTTAAAGCACTTTATTATTTTCATTCAACTACAGTTTAATCTTTTCATATTTCCATGGAGTTTGGTGGACTGATTTATTATTCATCCATTAACAAATGCCAGCATGAAATTATGCCATGCACATGCTGAATTGTTTCTGCAGAAAAGGAATGAACAAAAATGCTCCATTTACCCAGTCTACCACCATTGCACTAGCTGTGATCCAGGATAATTACCTACTATCCATCTATAATTTGACACAAATCACTGTATAACTTATTTTAAACTGTTTACTTTCATATCGCCACAGTATTTTGAAATGCACTATAGTTGCTCTGCAGTCCAGACGTTGATGTCACCCTGAATACCGTGTCAGATTCAAACCCAAAGGATATTTTAATTTATTATAAACCCACAGACAACTTTTATTTAACACTAATCTACCTATCAGTGTTAAGATTTGTATCATTTATTTAAATATTCTATCTTTATTATCAGTCCTCCTGATGTTTCTGCTGTTGTTATGAAAAATGTCATCGAAACTTTAATTCAGATTCATTTTTAAAGTGAATCATTTGCAATATGCTGGTGGGGTGAAATGCACTTGTCTGAATCCTCTCTGATAAAAGTGCTTTGGAACTCCTCTGGCTAAATGAATCTTACTACACCGCCAGGGCTGGAGTTCCAGCAGCCCAGCAGCAGTTTGGCTTCAGATGTGTGCTGCATTTACACTAGCTGAAGATGTCCAAGTTTTGGTTTCTGTTCCTTTCTTTTTTGTTTGGTTTGTTGGCTGTTGTTGAATGAAGGTTGAGAAGTGACGTTATAATCGTTGCAATAAAATGATTCTGTGTCCTGTGTTTGTCGTAAAATCTGACTGCGAACAGAACGGCAATTATGATTAAAATATATCTTTCTACAAAAATAAAATGCTCAAGAATTTTCTTACATTAAAATACATTGTGGGGCAGAGGGAGGGGAAGAAACTTTGCTACCTTCATTTTTCTTTTCTTTGATAAGCTTAATGGATACCTCAATTTTTGATTAACAAACTGGCTGGAATTTTTCCATGTTTTAAGATTTGTAATATGTTTCCAAATGATAAACATAGTTCAATTTATCACCTACACAAGCAAGCTTAAAAAACAGTTACAAGTCTACCACTAAATAAAAACATACTTGTATTGTTTGGGTTTTTCTTGTTTATGATACAGCTGATAGCATGATAACTCTGAAATGAAACTGATAGTTTCATACACCAGATCGTCATAGGATAACAGAAATCAAGTATGTCTCATGTTACAACTTCAGCCTTGTTACTGTTAGATATAAATAGCAAAATTTCTAACCGTGGTCCCAGACAAAAAGTCTGCACTACAGAACAAGAGTACTTTGAAGATTAGGTGCTGACATCGTGTGACTGCTGTTTGAAGTTTCTGAAGTGTTTGAATGTTTGAAGTTGTTTGAGGAATCAGGAACTTAACACACAAAAATATTTTGTTGTAAAAAGAAATAATAATAAGATACAGTGCTATTAAGCATTGTCTGATATAATGTGGAAAAAATAAAAGGGCAAAATATATCTGCAGCTCTACAAGCTTTTCCTTTACGTTATTTTTACCTTACTAGTTACTGCTAACAGGCACACGGTATTAGCCAATTCTCTAACAAACTGAGAGCTTTGAATTAGAAGACAGTAGTTGGGATCTTGTGAAGACAGGATTCAGACAATAACGAACAAGTGTTTTAATCCACATTACATTTAAACTTGTTGAGCCAGGCTACCTGTCAACACTCCTTCAGTTACAGATACAAACGGTCTTGATATATCACAAAGCAAGAAAAATAATAAGAAAATGCCCTTGTACTTTCAGTTTAATTGCATCTAATTTGAGCAAAGCCAAGCACCAAAGACAAAAACTGTCTTAATTTCAAGAGCTAATCCAGTAATCACTTTTTATAGTTTTAACATTGAAATAGAGGTTTTTGGACAGCTTATGCCATTTATTTGCAAGTAGCTCAGTACATTTCTTGCTAACACGCACCAAGCCTCGCTCTCTCTGAAAAAAAAAAAAATCACAACTTTGTAAACATAAAAAAAAAATCTGCAATAATGCACAACATACTAGCCAACCAGTCAATAGTTTCGATGCAAACTGGCTTAGTTTATCATTTCAGTGTGTTTTTGTTTATTTTGCCACCTATTGGAAAGCATTATGTGGATTAATGGTTCTCTGCAATCAGTATTTAGATCTATCTTACAGTACATGCCTATTTAAAATCCATCTTTTATACGGTTATTATAATCGTTTTTCCAAATCAAAGTATAAATCATACAGCAGAGTTAGAATGCTCCATCGTGACAAGATTCCACGCCATTGTAACCAAGTGCTGCTGGACAAGAAGGCCCTGGGGTCACCACCCCTCTGAGGTGATCCTGGATCACATTTAGGATGGAAGAACAACACAAAGCTACAAACACCAAACAGGCTCTTCCCATTTGCGTGCTGCTTTGGCACAAAAGGAACAAAGACCTCTCTGTTCACAGCCGCATAAAAACAGGAGAAAAAGCTATTCCCTGTGTCAGTCCTAAAACATTAATCTAACTTCACAGTTTACCTTTAGAATTTACTATAGCAAATAATCTTCGGTGTATTAAAAACAGTGTGATCCTACAGTGTGAATGACATCAAGACAACAATGTGCATCAAGTTTTGAGAAGAAAGTTTCTAAACTTCAGGGCAGGTTTACAGTCCCGCTTATGGCAACTATAATAATATTAGACTTTTCCTGAAAGCGCTGTTGCACAAATAAATATTCTGCAAGTCTTCCCTTTCTACAGAATAGAAAACACTCGGAAACCACTAAAATCAACAACATTGTCATTCTTTGCCATGCTTTATTTTTATCATTATTACTAAGTGACAATAAGTTTCAATAGCTTTTTCCAGAGAAGTTTTGCAAATTGTTTCCAATGTACACATGCTTTGGAAAGGCATGGAGTACATTTAAAATAAACACACTCTGATTTTTTTCATCTATTTGCTTGTAATACTACACTTCTATGTTCTTTCCTCACTCCCATTTAAGCTAAAGGAAACTGGAAGGACAGTTTAAACTATCTCAAACAAATACCAAACTCATTTCAACAAGAATTCTGTTCGTATAAAAAAAATGTAATGATGAGTCAGAGATGGCTTCTAAATCACATTAGTGGCAGAATGCCTTAAAAGGCTAAGAAATCATAACTGTAATTATATATGTGAGGAAGAGAAGAAAACTTCCTAGCTAAGCCACCAGACTACCTGTCAAACAGACAAAGGATGCAGCGTGTACAAGTTTATTACCACAGTTAACTATGAGCCCTGGAGTCAACAGTCCAAAGCTACAGAAATGCAGGACTTCCCTGTTTAGGAATCTTCAGGCAAGACAATTTGCTACTGAGCAAGTGAATTTAAAATATATTTCACTACCAAGTAAAAACAATGTACTCTTCCCTAGAAGATAAAAACAATAACTGCAGATATTTCTAAATAAAGAATAAATTTAACTGAACACCTTGCAGCCTACTGCTTCCTCATTCTATATATTCTGATGCTCAGAAAGAAAACGTGAAAATTGAAAGCTTCATTATTCATGGTAGACTTCTCATCTCTGATTTATTCAGCATGTGACAATTTATCACAAAAGACTGCACAGATTAACTTAATCACTGAGAAGAAGTACTAGATCTCGTAAGAGAATTCTCTGACCAGAAAGTTGAAATACCTTTCTACCTAACCATGAACACAGCTGGTGTAAAAAAAAAAAAAAAGAAGAAAGATGAAAACTGATTAGAATTCTGATAAAAATATTTAAAAATAGCAAATAAAAGGCAAAACTAAGATTTGCTTTAAGTTTGCTGTCACTAGTCATAGAATCACCTAAGTTGGAAAAGGCCTTTAAGATCACCCAGTCCAACTGTCCACCTAACACCAATATTTCCCACTAAATCACGTCCCTCAGTACAACAACTAAACATTTCATGCTTCAAAAGGCATAAATCTCAAAGTGTAATGCACTGAACTGTCATTTTTTTTCACTCAAGTTATCAGTTTAAAAGACAACTTGGTCATAGACTCTGTTTCACAACTCATTATTCTTGATTTACAAAACAAAAATACCCTAAAATCTAACTTACTTTACAAATTAGGGTACTATGAGGACACTGAAAAATTCATAGACATATATTCAGGAGGGGCACAGCTGTTTATGAGGGTGGACAGTGATAGGACGGGGAATGGCTTTAAACTCAGGGGAGGTTTAGGTTGGCTATTAGGAGGCAGTTTTTCCCGCAGAGGGTGGTGAGGCACTGGCACAGGCTGCCCAAGGAGGCTGTGGATGCCCCGTCCCTGCAGGCATTCAAGGCCAGGCTGGATGTGGCTCTGGGCAGCCTGGGCTGCTGGTTGGTGACCTGCACACAGCAGGGGGGTGGCACTGGATGAGCGCTGTGATCTTTTTCAACCCAGGCCGTTCTGTGATTCTATGATTCCCTTCACACTCCTGAAAAAAGTGTCTACGGTTTAAAATTGCATTATGAAGAAAAAAATATGCAAATGCATCTTGAAAAGTCTTCTTTTGGATGAATGCATATTGCCTTCAGGAGTTATTATCATATTTCCCATCTTCCAGTTCACTGTCTGACCACTCCTTAATTACTTAACCAGACACAAACTAAAATTACTAGAAGTACTAAAACTAAGTTAGATTACTGTGATCAGCCCAGGTGAAAGAAACGCTACAAACATGACAGAACTGGGCCACGAGTTCACGTTCAACAGCCACGGAGATGAGCCCCTCACAGCAGCAAACTCCTAACGCATCTCAGCAGAGACGGCAAACAACATCTGCAGTCACGCATTTAGAAGCGAACAACCTTCACGGCCAGCTCCACCAGGCGAGCCCTAGTCAGCGGCAACAACCAGGTAAAATTAAATAAAAATTCAAGACTATTTAAAAGTAGCTTTAAAGCACCAAACCTTTTTGAGTTACCATCTCAGAACAACGTACCGGCACTCCGCGCGCGCCGCAGCCCTCAACTCGCTCGGAGACGAGCACCACGCGCCACGCGCCGTGCCGCGCCGCGCACGTGCACGGCCAGCCCGCCCGTCCCGCCGCCACAGAGCATGCCGCAGCACAGCTTTGCTTGTCGGAGCGTTGGCGCGAACGCTCGAAGCGGCTCAGGTAGCCCCGCCCCTCCCCGTCGCCATCCTCGGCCCCGCCCCGTGAGAGGATGGAGGGGGCCGCGGCCGGTGTGGTGCCGGGAAGAGGAAGTGCTGGAACGCTCTCGGGCGGCGGCGGCGGCAGGCGGGGTCACGAACTCTGACCTTTCACAGGGCCCTGACAAATAACACAGAACCTCCCCCCTCTTCCCCCACACGCACTCCCCCCTCCCAGTAATACAGTTCTACCCCCTCTACCCCTCCGCGGACCCCGTTAAGGTCCCGCTGCCGCCGCCCCTCGTGGCGGGGTTTGGGCCGCCTCTGGGCACCGCCAACAACGCCGGCCCGCCCGGGCCCGGCTCAGGGGCACCGCCAGGGCACGCTTGGCGCCAATTCCTGAGGTAAAAATCGTGTTTTGTTTTGTTTTTTTTTTCTTAAATGGAGACGGCCATCTGGGCCCCTTCGTCGCGGCGGGGCCGAGGGAGGGGGCACCGGGATCCCGTCGGGGAACATCTCCGCGAGCGGCGGAAGGGAGGGGTAACGCCGGCTGCTGGGGCGGTGGGGGCACCAGAGCTCCGTCAGTCGCTGCGCAGCGGCAGCCGGCGGTGCCACAGGCCCGGCCCGCAGCTCCCGAAGGTGGGGGGCAGGTCGCCGTAGCGCCGGGACGATCCGGTGAGGAGACGCTGTGCTGGGATGTGGGCCTCGTGAGGCCGGAGCTGGTCCGGTCTCGGTGAGAGCCGTCCGAGGGCCGCTGGGACCGCGGTCGTGGAGACGCTGAGCGCGAGTCGCGGATGGAGAGGGAAGATGGAGTCTGAGCGGGCGGAGGCGGCGGCGTGAACCCGACCCTTTTACCTTTGCCACCGGGAGGGCGGAGGGGAGGGGGCGGTGGGTACTTTGCATACGGGGCTGAGGCCGCCGCCATTTTACCGGCTGCCGTCCCAGCGACGTGCGCGGCACCCTTGGCTCGACATAAGGGGATAGCGAGGGGAGGGGGTCTAATGGCGGCGGCGGCCGCTGCCCCGCCTGGGATTTGGCTGCCTGCCAGCGCGGCCATCTTGTGCTCATTCGGGTCCCTCGGGTGTTTTCCCCCTCGCTCGAGGGGCGGTGCCAGCTGTGTGACAGGCGGTCCTAGCGGCTAATGGGCGGCGCGGGTAGGAGTGCCGCATCTCCGATGAGGTCATTGGCTGTGAAAGGAGGCGGGAAGGAGGAGCGCGGCCGCGGGGCGCCGTGTGGCCGGGGAAGCGCAGCGATAGGCTGCGGAGGAGCGGGGCAGCGCCGCCGATGGGCGGTGCGGAGGCTGTCCCTGTCTGGGCCGCTTTTTGAAGGTGTTGCGGCTGCACCCGTTCGGGTCGCTGACTTTGTAATTTTCTGTCTTATCCGTTGTTCTAAGAGTTTTTGCTGCCTTCTTACCACCGCTTGTAGCGTAACGCGGGTTCCCGGCAGAGTCGCGCCTGCCGGCCCTTCTTTCCCGTGTTGGGCTCCGGGCGCCCGATGGGGAGATGCCGAGCTGCTGCTCGCCGGCACGCAGCGTGAAGAAGGCAGCCTCACCGAGTAGTAGGAAAAGGTTTCAGTACAGCTGAACTCAGCCTTCCTTTGTGTCGAACTTGTAGGACTGTCCCCATAAGACATTGGAGTGTGTGAATTTCTTTGAGGTTGATCTGCGACTTGGCTGAGAGAAGCGGTTTTGTCTGATGTTTTGGACGGGGGATCTATGTATAGTCGGTTGGCTGCTGTCCTCTTGAAGCGGAATTGTTTTCCTGGTGCTCTAGGTCCTTTCTTTTTTTAATGCTGTTTTTGTGTTCTGCCTTTTTTGTTGGTTGATTTGGGTATTTTTTTATTTTTCATTTGTTTCTTTGTGAGGGGTTTTACTAGGCAGCAGGTTCTACTTTTTTGTGTTTCTCTCTCAAGAATTGCTTGAGAGTTTTTAACAAGCTTACCTGGTATGGCTGTGCGTAGTCCCTCAACTGCCAGTTAATTTGCTTTGATAGCCTCCGCTGTCGTTATGGGAGGGTTGAAAGTGCAAAGAATTTTGTTGGATAACAACACTCACAGCCAGTTTGTTGAGAGACTTATCATAGGAAAACTTGATTGAGTCTTAAAAAGGTATTCTTAGGAACAAAATCTCATCTTCAATGCTTCCTTCATCTTAAAGCACTGAGAAAACACAAGTATGTCATGGGTTTGGTTTTTTTTTAATTGACTTCAAAAAAAAATTCACAACAAGACAACAAAGAAAAGGAATTGCTGAATAATTTGGGGAACTTGTAGGATTAAATAAGCCTGGAGGAAATGGTAAAATGGGGCACAAGATGGTAACATTAATACCATTAAACAGAGGATGTCTCAGTTTTGGTTACAAGGTGTTACAAATAGTCTTCCACTGATACATATGCATTCATTTACACATTTACCACAGTAGGATTCAATCTTTAATGAATTCTAACATTTTAAACAACATTAGCTTTGTAAAAGTTGAGTTTGGGGCGGGAGGGTGTTGTGCTGGAGACACGAATATTTTTTTCTATTAAGTGTCCTGCTGTTGTTAGCAGTAGGTGGTTTGTGATATTTGTTTTTCTTTTTTAACTTTATGTGAAATTATTGCTTTGCAAGTATCATTAGAAGGTTGTCAATGAAACATGAAATATGCTGCTATTGAGGAATGCAGTTTCATTACCTACACCTGGGTTGTATGAACTCTGGCTTTGTAAGAAGAAAGTAAGTGCGTGAATTTGAAACCTTAATTGAATTTATCTTTGAGGAAACACAGCCCTTATAAGAATCATTAATAAGATACAGAGAATATTTGTTCTTATTTCTTCTGTTTGCTCTTTAAACCTCGAAGAGCATGAAGTTCAAGGTACAGACACCCACATCAGAATGAAGCAGTTCTGTGGTATTTTCACATCAGACTGACAATATTGCCACATTATAATTTAGATGTATTTTCTGTTATTGAAAATATTTTCTAGATGTAGTATACTTTTACCCATACTGTGGTAGATTACTGTAAGAATATGAGTGATGATGGTAGTTTGTTGGAATGACTCAGTAGAAGTTTACTCAAACACCGTTCTTGGTTTGCTATTTCCTTCTCCAGGGCATAATCAGGAGCAGTTTATCTGCAGAGTTTCCCATCCCTTGAGTTCAGGAGAGCACTTGCAAACCGCACTGATAATCAATGTTTAAATCAGTTCTTTCTGGTTTATAAAATTAGCATCTTATGCTTGCTGCTTAAATAATAGAGTAAAAGAATTGTATGAGAAACTTCATAAAGTAGAAGAATAACTGTGCTGTGAATAGCAGAATTCAGCTTTTTGAATACTGCATTTCCTGTATGCATGTACTGCATATATACATGCATATACATCCACACATACCTGTTTTTTCAGATAGATGAAATAGTGTTGTAAATTCTTAAGTAGTATCATAGACTTGTTTAGCAGTAAGGGGGAAAAAAAAAAAACAAAACTTTTGTGGCTGATGGAAGTTGCTGGCATCTTTTTCAAACAGGTTTTCTAATGATCTTGCTTCACCATGGCAACCAATATGGAGGTGCTGGCTCAGCAGGTAATGGAGACTCAGCAGGTGGCTGAGGTGAGTGAAGATAGCACAATGATTGGCGTATGAGCTTCTGAGAGGAAAATGACTTAAGATTGTCTTTGCTGTTTCCAATTTGTAATAAACAGAGCAGATCCTCGTAGAACAGTACTGCTTTATGTCTGGGGTCGTACAAACCAGTGCAGCTGATGATAAATGCTCTGCTTCATTCTAGTGACCACCCCATCAGGAATGCAAGTGGGAAGTTCACTGTTAACTGCAGAGATGCTTATCTGTATTGTGGGTAGATTAGAAGAGTAATATTAAAAAAAATTGTGATTTGATGATTAATTTATTTCATCATGAAAGGTTTCAGCTCTTCTCTTGAGATATCATCTGAATCTCAAGTGTTTGACTTTACCTGTTGAATTTACCTGTTTTACTTATGTACTGTATTGAATTTGCAGTAGGATGGTTGATTTAAATCAAGCTTTATATTTCATAAATATAGAGATAAATATAGATATTTCATATCTCTATATATGAGATGACACTGAGTAGATTTTTGTGCTTGCTATTAAGTGATGCTTTTAAATTCACTGAAGCTTGGATGTTCAACAGGTAGAATGTCTAAATCAACTTGTAAGCATTCAAACTGCATGTATTCACGTCCATAGAAAAGAAGTAATTTGTCTCTTTAAGTCTGCTAACTTAGTTTTAAAAGAAGACAAAAAACTTGGTTTTGTTTAAAATTATTTAGTTTAATATCCTTCAAAGTTGTTTAACTGTGTGATTTTTGTAATTGAGATTTCATAAATAATGAGGGGCAAATATGCTCAGAGATTTCTATAGACAAGATCACTTTTCAGACATTGGTTTTGTTGGTGGTTTTTGTTGTTTTTTTTTTTTTAACCTGTTGAACTAAGATTATACCTTGATATTTAAAAAGTATGATCAATTCAAGAATAAGTGACATTAGGTAAATCTACATCATGTTTTCAGAAATCCTTTGGAAATCCTTTGCACTGTTATTTTTCTTAACAATTTTGGTTCTCTTAAAGTCCATAGTAACAATTATTATACTACAGTGTGGAAAATGGTCTACCAAGTATTCTGGAAATAACACCTAAGGCATAGTTTAAAAAAGAAACCCCTGTAATTTCTTAGTGAAAACTGACAAGTGGTTGTCACTCAGATTTGCTATATCAGATATCAGTTTGGCAAGCACTTTTTTTTTTTTAAAACAAAAACTTTTCCAAAACAATTGGGAATAAAAACCTGTAATGGAAATACTGCAAACTTTAAACTGTTTTGATAGAAATTGAGATCTTTAATCACATCTTAGACACATAAAATATGTGACATTTGTAATTCCTCGTGCAGGAAATGCACCGTGGTAACATAGTGTGATGGTTGTATCTTGCCACTGGAGAGATCGCTTCATCCCAAGAATTTATGAAGCTCTGTGATTTCTTCCTAGCCGGTGGGTAAATAGAGGGGTTCATCTCTTTACAGTGTTCAACTCCTACTTAAATTATACACCTGCTTGGTGCATAACCCCATGAAAACTTTTTTCATGGAAAAGTAGTTGCAAGCAGCATTGTCTCACTACGAGTTAAGTGATGTTGCCTATAAATTTTGAAATTTTTTTGTATGAATGACTGGATATCTTTAGCCTGATACAGTTTTTAATACAACAAAATACATTACTGGTTTTCTTGAAGTGTACTATATCTGTGCTCACTGATTACAGTGGAAAATTTAGCTTAAAGCTGGGCATAAGCCTTAAATAAGAGACTTTTTGGGAATATTATAAAATTAAATGAAAGGAAAATAGTTGTCATGTACAGAATTTTAAGTTTTGAATGTTCAGAAGCAAATTGCAAACAGGATAATTTAACATATGTTCAGCTATATCTGCAGCAGTTTTTCAGTATAGTTGTACATTGTGCGTGGCTGTATTGAAAACTACAATGCCAAGTGCCAAATCAGATTGCTGTGCAAGTAGGCTATATGTTGTTTTTCCTTCTTGAGCAACAGTTAGTCATGTTTGCTTTCCATTATGCTGTGGCTACATCACAGGAGTTATTGAGCAGTCCCCATTGTTTGTATTTTTGTACTGACTGTGTTTTTAAGGGCTTCATAAAATTGTCCTTTTAATGGTTTCAGGTATTTCCACTGCTTTTGGTTTCTCTATAGCAGTGTTGCTTCTTGTGTTTTTCCAGCTGATTGTTTCTGAAGAGACTGTGTGAGAGAGTTCCATTTCTGGTGTATGCAGTTGAGTGTGCGAAAGATTGCAGAGTAGAGAGCAGCTTGGGGATTCAGAGGGAGTTTTAGGAATTCTTCCTCGTTCTCAGTTAGTTTTGAAAAGCCCAAATGCTTTAGCCTTAATGCGGAAGTAATGCTGCTTTTCTTAAGTATTTATGTAGTGCCATTGCCATGCAATGTATCAATAGCCCAAGTTCAGTCTCCACATCAAATTAATTTGTGTATCATTAAAATGTATTTTGTTATGCATATGTATTTTATGCACAGTGCCTTAGTCTTTAACATACCGTTTTTAAACAGAGCTGTCATTATGAGGAGTAATAAGGGCTATTACCTCTTTTCAAAATTGGATCTAAAGTGACCGTAAAGAACCTTTAAATCACGAAGAATTGCCAGTGTTTATATTCCCCATTATTATATTTCAGATTCAGTTCTTGTTCCATGTAGGACGAATGTGAATTAAGTATCGTAAGTCCCTTTGTTGAGAGACCAATTAAAGACTGGTGTCAAAAGGTTGTTAAGTAATAATAGTTTCCTCACTATAAGTAAATATCAGGTCAACTGATTGTTACACTGTACTTGTGCTGTAAATACAGTCCAGTAGTTATAGTAATTATTCGTAGCTACTGCTTTCAAATAGAGCTTTGTATCAAGAGCTTGATTTCAGTCAGTAGTGAGCACGTTTTAGTGGTAAGGCTGAGGGTCCTTGAAATTGAAGTAAAATACCATAGCTACTTAAATAAACCCGTCACGCATTTGTTACATAAGGCTTTCTAATAGTAGTTCACTGTACTCAGGTTTATTTTCATAAAACTAGTCAAGTTTCATGGTCACTTTTCCAAAAGTTCAGGTAACGTAACTTAAAAATTTCCCTAAACTTTTTTTTTGTTTTTTTTATCAGCCTTCATTGCTGCTTCATACAAATATTTTATCATGGAACTTAGGCAAGTGAATCACCCGGGAGTTACAAACTTGCTACATAAATTCTTATCTGTAAGAATAGTGATTTGTGTTATTTGCAAGGCCTGGACAAGTTGAGAGAGGAGTATATTCTTTTAAATACATTAAGTTAATGAACATTAAGGCCAAAGACTCCACAAGAGATATGGTGGACTTTCTTTTTCAATTAATTGATTTGAAAATACTTCAAGCTACAAGCAAACACTTGTCTCAAATTTCACTTTGCTGTTTCATAGTTCACAGAAAGTGTGGTAAGGGGCTTAAGAACAGAGAGATAGTGGGATGGGTAAGCTTGACAACATGGGAATATCTTCTAAAGATGAAATTAACTTTACCATTAGACTCCTTCAGCAGCTGGCAAAACAGCAGGAACACATCGATTCTGCTTCCTTGGTTACAGGCAGTGATAGTGCACTTGACCTTCAGAGGAGAAGGGTCACAGAGAACCTGTTTTATAAAAATTCTGGTTGCTTTCAACGATTGGAATCCTTATGAATGGACACTGGATGCAAATATCTTTGATCTGACTAGAAGTGAGTTCAACATTTTTTTTCAGATTGATTTGGCCTCAGAGACTTGCTGAGGAAAAATGTAAATAAGACTGCAGGAAGGATTTGACTCTGGAAGTACTGGAGTCAGTACAGCATGCAGCTAGGGAGCTCCAAAAAGCAAACAGTGTTACATACATTAGAACATATTATTTTTCCCATTTCTTAAAGTAGGTGTATTTGATCTGTCTTCTGTAGGGGAATTAGGAGGTCTTGAGATGATTTTTTTTTTTTTTTTTTTTTACATGACATTCATAATTTTCTAACTATCTCTAAGTCAGGATATTAGTGTGTTCGGGGGTTTGTTTGTTTGTTTTAAGGACTGTGAAGTAAGTCTGTGTAAAATGTGATTCACTGAAGTTTTGTGATATAAGGCTGATTTCTTTCATCTTCTCTGGAAAGCTTCCTGTCTTAAAGAAATTGGGGCGCATTTAATTTTTTTAAATATAATTCAGAATTACAAAAATGTACCGTCACTGACTTTAAGTAGGTCTTTGTATGTACAGCTTCCATAGTGGTTGTTTAAGTATTATACAGGTTTTTCATGGTGTGATGTTTTGAACAGTATGCTAATGTAGGAATATAGTAAATGTAATCCTGAAAATGAGCCTAACATCATGCTCAACTGTGATCTTCCTGAAATGAGCATTTACGAGAAATTTGCTTTCAGAATATTTTAATCCGATTTGTGCTATCTTTAATTAGAATCCCAATTTTTTTCTATAGCATTTATGTAAGCTGTCTGAAGTCAGCCTGGTAAATCTCTAAAAGTATAGAGAATGGTGCATATGCTTGGACTGCTGTTTCTTTCTTCATTTTCTACTTAAGAAGTCAAACTTGTTACAGTTGATGAGTATAATAATAAATCATCAGAATTATATCTGTTCTTATTCATTGTAGGAGTATGAAAACATTCAAGGTAGAAATTCAGCTGACATAATATTACAGAAAGTTGTTTTGTTTGTTTTTTTCCTCTCTTGTAAACTGTTCCATTTTTTTGATTTGACTTTCTATCCTGGTTCTTACTTTGCTGTCAACCAATGGCAGTCTGGAAAATAAACTTGGTATTTTCAGTAGCCATTGAATTTAAACAAGGAAGCTGATGTTCATTTGTGTCCACTGGGAGTCTCTTGATAGGTGTTTTTCTGTTTCTTGTTTTCTTGCCTAGGTATTTCTCTCTACTGCTGGATAATCTAATATCATCTAATAATGAGAGTATACTACACGTGTGTCTACCTGTTTGTTTGCCTCATTTGTCATTCAACTTCTGTGCCCTTTGTTTTAAATATAGCTTTAGATTTTAGTTCTACAATATATGGGACTACGTAGGATATGGGCAATAGGAGAGTAAAACAGTATGGCTTCATGAAAAGTGCTGTGTATTTTAAGACTTATTTTTTTCTCCCAAGGAGACCGTGCAGTAAATTTTCCTTTCTATCCAAACTGTTTTTCTTTCCTTCACAAATTTTTGTATATTAAACAGGAGGTGATTAAATTGACACTAACCTGTTGTTCACCTATACAAGTTCAGATGAGTAAATCATTCAGAAGTTATTTGAAATAAGATGTAATAAAAACAACTTGAGTTTCCTAGGTTTGGTCACCTGTCTCTGCAGATACTGGGCTATTTTGGTACTCTAATTCCTATGTAGAATGCTATAACCAGTCATATCGCTGTCTACAACCACCTGAAAAGAGGCTGTGGTGAGGTGTTGGTTGGCCTCTGCTCCCATGTAACTAGCAACAGTATTAGAGGAAATGGCCTCAAGTTGCACCAGTGCGGGTTCACGTTGGATTAGAGAAAGAATTTCTTCTCCGATGCAGTGGTCAGGCACTGGAATGGGCTGCCCAGGGAAGTATTTGAGTCACCGTCCCTGCAGGTATTCAATAAACGTGTAGTGGTGGGACTAAGAAATGTGGTTTAGTGGGGAAATGATGGTGGTAGGTGGAATGGTTGGGCTAGATGGTCTTGGAGGTCTTTTCCAACCTGGGTGATTCTCTGTGTTCAATGCAGCCCTGTAGATATTGTGAAACTGTAAACTTGTATTTGTGGGGCATTTATGAAAACACAAATTGTTTACAATTCTTAATTACAGTTATTGTAAATTATGAAGTTTACAATATGAAAATACTTAAAATTCTGAAACTATCAATATGTAAAATCTGTTAAACTGAAAATAAGGTTTATTTAGCATTAAGCAGATGTAATAATTTAGGCATATAGTTTGTTGAGATTAAAAAACATTCTTCCAAAGAATAGAGTTCTGGCCTATTTGCCTGGTTTTCAAAAAGTAGTTATGGCTTAAACTGGGTGTAGAAGAAACCAGACTGCAATATTCTGTTCTTTTTTTATGATACATCACTGCAGTATTTTATTCCCACTAGGATGGAATACCTATAGAAGTGTGTACCATATCATAACAATTCATAACACTTTGTTTTCAGACATGCTGCACGTGTAATGTTCGCTGTCAGCAGTCTTCCAAAGTGTTGTTTTTTTCTATCATTTTATATAATAACTTTCAAAAAGAATGTGACTAAAAAGTATTCATGTCATGCTGTTGCCTGCAGACAGTAGTGTCACCTCTGGAGTGAGGTGCAGTGTTATTACAGTAAATATTTATCTACTGCTTAGAATGGTGTTATTTCTGTAACCTGTTGCAACAGAATGTCATGTATACTGTTATTCAAATATTTTTGATCCTGTCTGAAAACATTGGTGAGCACGTGTAGTATATGGCTTTAGAACAAAATCATCTTTTGTTTGAATTTTCTCACAAGTGTTAAGCTATCAATTCAAGTCATAGATTACTGACTTGGGAAATGCACTGGGAAAGCAGAGCCAGTCATCATGCTAGTGAACTCTTCACTAAAATAACGGAAGTTACCTGCATGCACTTGAATACGTGCTGAGTATGCTGATGTCTGTGGAAGTATACATTCAAGAAAAAAGCTTGCAGTACCATGAAATAGAAAGACAGAACGACTTGGAAAAAGAAGATAGGAGGGAGGCAAGCAGTACTCAAAAAGAGATATCCAGATTACTAGCTGTAATAAATTTAACTTTTTACCTCTAAAAATATTTGCCCTGTTAAGATTTTTCTTACTTTTACTTGGAGAGTGAAATTACCATTTTGTTCAGTTAGGCTGTAAAGGTAACTTTAAAGGTAAACTTCACTTTCTGTAAAGTTTTCAGAAAACTTCATGGATAAGATCAGAAATCAAAATGAAGTGTATGTTTGTTCGGGTAGAAGGTCTGTGTACTCTTCAAACAAATTCTGTGTATCTCTTGTCGCATCTATGAACCCGGGATTGAGGACATTTTTATTTTAAATTTTTAACATAATGAAATATTTAACATGACACATTGTAAAAACAAAATACACAAAGGAAAAAAAAGGATGAATATAAAATTGTAAGTTGAGAAAAGTGCATTTCTGCATTTCAGTAAACCGAAGACTCGTGCAATTTAACTGTGTTTTCTTTGGTTGTGAAAAATTGTAATTGTTTTGTAACTTTGAATATGCCTTGATTTGGTCTTGTGGTTTTGGTTTTTTTTTTTTGTCATTTATCAGGTTCATTCTATCCCCCTGATATCTGAGTTGGTTTAATGGTTGTAACCTTTCCATTAAATGTAGGTTGAATGCTAAAGCCATCTGATGTTTAGTAAGCATCTGTATTTTAAAGTGTATAAATCAGAATTCTGTGTGTTATTTTACAGGTACAAACTATTCAGAATTCACTATCTGATTCTCCAGTGATGACCAGCCCTTCCCAGCGTATCCAGATTATTTCCACAGATTCCTCTGTAGGCTCACCACAGCGCATTCAGGTAAAAATCTATTGGCTTAGTAGTAAGCGGTTACGTCTTCATTTTTTTCCCTTTTCCTGCTCCCATTTTATACAAAACAGCATTAAAATCTATTGAAGGTTTCTTCAAAGTCTGTAAGAATAGATCATTTCTATCGCAGACCAGAACTCTTTCTCTCAAAGGATGCGATTAATGATGGCTAGTTGGCTGTATATAGTAATTGTATTGGTGTAGTGGAGTGAGGAATATTTTCAGGGGTTAAACAGCCTACATATACAAGTTGCATGAGCTCTAACCATACCAAATGCGCAGACACTGTCAACAGACAGTCAGAACGTTTAAGATCATCACTAAAGACTTTTCTCCTTTCCTTCCTCTATCCCTCCCTTCCTCTCCCTGTCACATTTAGAAAGAACCAGTGGCAAACTTGCCTGCGAAGGCTGAAGTTAGCGCTTGTATTACTACCTGATGGATTGTTGTTATGCATGGATAATATAAAGATAGCATTAATATATCAGAATTCTAAATGTATGCAGTGCCAAATGATATGAAAACTAAATATTAGCGTTACTAAAGTGCTGCAGTACTTCTTTAGCTGTCCTTGGCCTTGTTTTGTGCCAGTGCAATACTCGTGTACTTTTGCCAGAGGTGGTGCAGGAGAGGCATTTGAAATGGTCCTGGGCATACAACCTCCACCAGTTCACCAGATGAACTCCCACTTTTCGCGAATTTATCTAATATTTCTCTTCTGTATGGTAGGTATGAAGATACAGAAATATTCTAAACAACTTGTTTTGTTTATATTATTTTGCAGTTATAACTTTGCACCAATCTAACAGATAGCAAAGTAATTAGTAGCAAGGGCATTTATGAAACAGTATTTTATAATTGTGACACAGAAACATGCTATTCTTCAATGTGTTTTATAGATTGTGACTGATCAGCAGACAGGTCAAAAAATCCAGATAGTGACAGCAGTCGACTCATCTGTGTCTCCAAAGCAACAGTTTATTTTAGCCAGTCCAGATGGAAGTGGTGCGGGAAAGGTGATTTTGGCAGCACCTGAGACATCTAATGCCAAACAACTTATCTTTACCACCGCAGACAACATTGTGCCAGGCAGAATTCAGGTAAATATAGTAAACAAGATTAACCACACATTTTTTTTGTTTCAGTTTTTGACTTTTCGGTGCTTTAAATGTAGAATTCCTGTAAGACATCAGGTATTGTGATAATTTTGTAACATGGATTAGATGATAACAATTGTAGGCTACGGTAGTCAGTCCTAAATCACGCTGTCTTCATGTTTCTCATGCATTCGATTGTATTCATTACCTCTCATTGAAATTCCAGTTATGAGAAAGCATACACAAATAATTAAGCTGGTGCTTGTGAGGGGTGCCAAGATTTCAGACCTAGTAAAGATTTACAGATCTGCAGTGATAGAGCTTACCTGGGCAAACATAGGCTCACAGTGCAGTGTCACAGTATTGGGATTAATGTTCTTCAGTGCAGAAGCTGTCACAGAATCACAGAATTGTAGGGGTTAGAAAAGGCCTCTACAGACCTTCTAGTCTGTGAGAAGTGCTTGTGTTCAGTATTCCAGACTAAGGCAGAATTTGCTTTGAATCACAAATTATTTCACGCTTTTGCAATAGCAGGTGACTTCAAGGATAAAAGGATGCAAGTAGAGAGAGGGGGCAGTTTATATTTCCTACTTCCCAGTGCAAATTCCCTCCCCTGTTTCCTTGTTGGTTGAGGACTCCAGAATTGATGCTTCTAATTCCCTCAGCGGATATCTGGTCCCTATTTACTTTGCTGCTTGGGTTACTCCTCTGTATTGTCCTCCCTTTCTTGTTTGGCTTTTACCTATCATGGTATGCTGCAATAACCTCTTATAGTTAACCTTTCCCTCTGACTATCATTCATACTACAGAACCAGTTTGTACTGGTACATCTTGTTACATTACTCAAAAATTCAAGGTCTTCATTTCTGCAAGTAGAAATGTATCTGAGCTCCATGGTGTCTTTTTGAACCGTTTTACAGTCATTACATCCCTTTGCAATGCAAAGACAGCATTTATTTCATTATAAGTCCTAAGAGCAAGCTGCAAAAGAAAGTATCCAGGTGAGTTTTGAATATCTCCAGAGAAAGAGACTCCTTTATCTCTCTGGGCAGTTTGTTCCAATGCTCTGTCATTCTCCTGTTCATGTGGAACCTCCTGCATTTCAACTGGTGTCCAGTGCCCCTTGCTGTGCACTAAAAAGAGCCTGGCCCCATCCACTTGACCTCACCACACTTTAGGTACTTATAAACATTGATAAGGTCCTTTCTCAGCCTTCTCTGCTCCAAGCTGAACACATCCCAAGTCTCTCAGCCTTTCCTCATAAGGGAGATGTTCCAGGCCCTTCATAATCTTTGTAACCTCCAGTGTACTTTCACCAGCCAGTCTCTAACTGCCTTGAACTAAGGAGCCCAGAAGTGGAGACAGTACTCCAGATGTGACCTCACCAGGGCAAGGTAGAGGGGAAAGATCACCTCCCTCACCCTGGTTGATCAGACTCTTTAATGCATCTTAGGATACAATTGGCCTTCGTGGCTGCAAAGGCACTCTGCTGGCTTACAGCCTCTGTTGTATTTGTGGGCCTTGTAGTATCAATGGGAACTCTGAAAAACAAATCATATAAGCAATAATCCATTTCCAGTGAAATTTGAGATTTTTTTCCTAGCCCCCTCTTAAAAAAGTAAAATGAATAAATACGAGCTGGTGCCTGGTTCCTATTCCTACTATTAGAATAAGAGAGTATTTTACAGTGAGCAGTATCTTTTTTTAATACAATTTTTTTTTGACAAATTGTGTCAACAGTTCTTGAAAATTCATTTTATAATGTTGCACAATCTGTTACCGAGTGGGTTTTGTTTTGTTTTAATTTTTCTGTGGTGAGTTGAATGTTTTCAACTAAGTTTTGGGATCCAAGGTCTTCAGAAGCCAGACTGTTTTCTATAATTAATCTCTGTTTCAGGCTGTATCCTCTAAACCATATATACGTACTAGCTACTGTGAGGATGTCTGGGAAGAGTGTGTGGAGTACAACCATCTTTGGCTAAAACACAGCAGTTGTTTGACAGTAATTTACAAGAAAGGAAGCATACACGTGAGGGAACTTCTATTGAATGAAGCTGGGAGTACAATTTGGGATTTGTGTTTTGCTTTGGCTCTCTAATAGTCTTGCCATTGACAGTAAAAATGCTCATTAAACTTTATTTTATACTACTTAATTTCATTACACATCTGTCATATTTGTCTTCACCTTTGGCTGCCTCTTGCCTGTTGATACACCAACCCTAGGCAGAGCTCCTTCCTTTCAGCAGAAAATACTGCCTGGTTACCTCTTCTTGTTTTGGAATTTTCACTCAGATAGTGACAGACTCTGCTTCGGTGGAACGTTTGCTGGGAAAAGCTGATGTTCAGCGGGCCCAGGTAGTAGAATATTGCGTGGTCTGTGGTGATAAAGCATCAGGTAAGGAAGCATAGAAAGCAATATTCAGGAAACTGACTGGAAACATTACTAGGGTGAAAGAAAGGAGATTTCATGTGTTTTTAAATGATTATAACCGTGCTGATGGCAAAAGCAATTGAATCTAAGGTGGAAAGAGATGTTAAACGTTTATAACTATATGTACAGAGTAGTACAGCTCTGCTCAAAATAATATTAATTTGTACTTACAGTGGAGTAAATGATAAATTGGCATGTGCTGAAAGAGGAAATAACAGTTGCATAGCTCCTAGTAACTGAAACCATTTGAAGAATTAAGTCCTGTTCCCCAGAGCTGTGGGCAGCCTTGCAGTAAGTGTTGCCTAGAAAAGTCTACCTGCTTCAAGGAAAAAATGCTTCTTAGAGATCACTGACAAACACAGGACTTCTTGGTGGATTTTGGTTTTTTACTGTTAAAGAAAGAGGCAAGTAGAGATCAAGCGAGTCCTCAGTGGTTTCAGATTCATTCAACAAACAATCTACTAAAAAAAATTTCAACATTAACTAAGGAAGCATTTTATGAAAGTGCTTATGCAATTAAAACGATATCAGAATTAATATGCACAGGAGTTTTGACTAAACATTGAATTTCAGATTTTATTCCAAAATTACTTATCTCCATTTAATTAAATGATTAGCGTGTGTTCTTTTAATGCAACTTCAGGCATGTGCTGTCCTTTATATAGCTCCTTTATATGCTGTAACAGCAGATAAAGTGGGAACTACTACTTGAGAGGCCTCTTATTCAAATAAAGGCTTGACCGCCTTCTCTCCACTTTCCCACTTAAAAGTCCTGACAAAAGGTATTAAAGCCTTACAGGATGTTTCTTTATTAATGCTTTCTGCAGTCCAAAATGTTGATGAGAATACAAAATAAGGGTGCCTAAGATAATTATTTTTATGTTAAAACTGGAGTTATTTCCTTCTTATGACAGTATATATGTTTCCTAGGTCGTCACTATGGTGCTGTCAGTTGTGAGGGATGCAAGGGTTTCTTTAAAAGGAGTGTGAGGAAGAATCTGACCTACAGTTGTCGTAGCAACCAAGACTGTATCATCAATAAACACCATCGGAATCGCTGCCAATTCTGTAGGCTTAAGAAATGTCTAGAAATGGGCATGAAAATGGAATGTGAGTGTTAATTACCTAATGTGAGAGTATGCCTATCAACTAAAAACTGTGTACTACTATTGGTTTTTAATGCTTTCATTTCAGTCTATGCTGATTGAAGGAAATAGAACTTTTGATATCCATCTATCTCACCTTTCTTTCATTGCTGATTATGTTTAATGTGCATTAGTTGTTTTTATATGTATCTCAGCTTACTTGTGGTTCTAGAGCAGTCTAGTTAGTCACGCATCTTGGCATGCATGTTACAAATGCAGCGTATGTGTATAGTACGAAATACTTCTACAAAGATGGATGTAAGTCTAATATTGTGTGTACAGAACAGTTTTTGCAGGTTTATTTTTCTCTTTTTACCCAGAGATGGGAAGTGTTTGTCTTTTTTATATTTTGGTCATTTTAAAGCTCATTTTCCTGTTTGTATGCAATACTTAGCTACAGTTCCAGTGCTAGAATCCAAATAACTCTTTCAATGCATTTTAATTCCAATTTATAGCACCCTCTGCTTCTACAGTCCAGCAC
This sequence comes from Lagopus leucura, assembly GCF_019238085.1. Taxonomy (NCBI): domain Eukaryota; kingdom Metazoa; phylum Chordata; class Aves; order Galliformes; family Phasianidae; genus Lagopus; species Lagopus leucura. The sequence continues at coordinate 8,056,462 of NW_024962279.1, read as the reverse complement.
TTCATGAAGCCTGTTATCTTGTTGTTCTCTGATAAATTTAAGGAGAATTTAAGGTGAAGCAATAAATATTTAATTCTTCTTTCTACTCTGATCTAATCAAGATAAATTCCAGCCACTGAGTTATAAAGGAGGCAGAATTTCATTTTGTAAACGAGGAGATCTTTGTTGTATTTACACTTTAGAAATCCAGAGGGCTATGCACACACTGAATATGAGGTGTGACATCTGTGGTGAAGAAACTGCTTCATTTCCAAAAGCAAACCCTTTTCATCCCGGTGTTGTTAGGATGTATGCATACTGATTTTGCTGTGTACTGGTTCAGGTTTCTGATCAATATCTACGTATCCACCAAGCATAGAAAATAAATACATCTACTTACTAAGCCCTAAATTTTCCTGGCACTAACAATATTAGTAAAAACAGGATGAACAAATAAATAGCTTGCTGTTTACAAGGATAGGAAGAAACATATCCATGTATTTTAGCGTTACATTGAAAAAGGCTATATAGTAGGATTAAGTTTTTTGTTTGTAATGTTAAATCTTGTAGAGCAATAACCACTGTATGATTGATTTGTACAATGAATACATAGTAGTATTGTTTCTATTTGCATTTCAATTTCAGTTGAAAAATTGACACGGTGAAATGTTATGCCAAACTATAGATGAATTTGTAAGATTAGTGACTTAGATTCCAAGTAACTTTCTGTAATCTGTTTAATAATAACACCTTAGTGTTATAAAGAAGCACTATTCATTTCCCTTCTTCTTTTAAAAGAGTTCTTGTTTGGCATATTGGAGAATAACCTTATTTTCTTCCAGTTTTCAGAATTTAGAAATGTTTCCAGTTGAAAAGGTTACTTTTAGAATGCTGCTCCCTAACTGGCCTGAATGAACGAATGGGAGAATTGCGTATGATGTAATGTAGGGCAGTAAGCCGCATTTCTTGCGTAACAGAAAAATTCTGTAGCTAACTCGTATTGTTTCTACTCATTCAGAGTAAGGCTAAGACTTTGTGTATAGCTTTACCTGGAATAAGAATCCCCTCCCCCTTTTTTTTTTTTTTCCTAATGTAAGTTGCAGAATGTTTTGTCTCCTAAATACCTGTGAAAAGTCAAGCTTTGCCTCCAGTTCAGGAAACTTAAATGATCAGTCTGTGCCTTTGTCAGTTAAAATTTACTTAGGCACAAGTATAGCAAAACTGGAAGTGTTTCTTTGGTCTTTATATTAAATTTCAGTTTCATGCTGAACTAACTCACCACTGTAGTTATTAAAACAGAAATCCTACTATGAGTTTTACTTTTTTAGTAGTTCATTCATTTTCTTTCAAATCTGCGTGTTTATATCTTCATATAGCGGTTCAGAGTGAAAGAAAGCCTTTTGATGTGCAGCGTGAAAAACCGACCAACTGTGCAGCTTCCACTGAAAAAATATATATTAGAAAAGACCTACGAAGCCCTCTAATAGCAACTCCAACATTTGTTGCAGATAAAGATGGGGCACGGTGAGTAAATACATTAAAAAAAGTGTTGTTTAAGGTTATTTGTGCATTGCAGGCACAGCTGTGTTCTTTTTCCCCCTACACTCTAAAGCATTGGCCAATAAAAGAGTTCCAGTTTTGTTTTTCCGTTACCAAGACCAGTCTAGTATCTTCTGTTCATCATCAATGTCTTTGTGTGAGTACAGTTAGACGGTTTTAAGTTAGGAGGTGTAGCTCATATCAAAGCACAAGCAGGACAAATATGTGAAATGCAAGTAAAAAAACATGGAGACTTACCAGTGCAATGGATTCAAGTGCACACTGTGCTGAAATCAGATCCACAAATAGCAGACTTCAGTCTTCCCCTTCCTGAAAACAGTAGTGAAGAGCCTACAGTGATGGATGATTCAGATCCCAAAAGACTGTAAACAGACTGTAAAACTGCGGTTTCATTTTGCTATATTGAAGATTTAAATTGGATATAAGGAAGGTTTTTACAGCAAGAGCGGTGACGCATTAAAGCAGGTTGACCAGAGAGGTGGTGGATGCCCAGACATTTGTGACATTCAGGATCAGGCAGGTTTAATTTAAGCAATTTGATATAGCTGAAAATGTCCCTGTTCGTTGTGGGGGTGTTGGTTGGACTTGATGACCTTTAAGAGTCCCTTCCAACTCTAAGGATTCTATGATTCTGTGAACTTTCCACGATACTATGATATTCCGATATGGTTTTTGTGTTCTCAGTTTTCCCCATTGGGAGTCAGGAAAAATACATGAGTATGGTATAATAACATAATAAATAGAGGCAGAATTTTTTTTTCCTGAATAAAATAAAACTCAGTGTAATATACCACATTTTGAAAGCTGTTGCTCCAGTTAGTGTGTGTGTGTGCATGTATAAACATAGGATCTCAAAATTCAATGTGTATGTTCGTGTGCATGAGTTTTACTCAGACATATTTTTTTGGATAAGTGACACAACGATTAGGGATCTTAAGCCACAAATTCCCTGAATTGTTTTTCAGTTGTTCTCATTTGCTGGTCATTTTGTTCAAAAATACGACTCGTAGACACATTTGCTACCTCAGGATTTCACAGAATCACAGAATCACCCGGGTTGGAAGGGACCCAAGGATCATGTAGTTCCAACCCCCCTGCCTAGCAGGGCCACCAAACGTACACATTCAGATCAGGTTGCCCAGGACCCCATCCAACCTGGCCTTGTGTTGCAGATGCTTTACCCTCCTATAAGCAATATTACACTAATTGTGTGACCCTTTTATTTATGTAGGACTCAGATTAGCAGAAGGCATGATAATTTGCTTCCTGTGGTAGTTCACAATGTTAGTGTCAGACTCTTTAAGCTATCAGTTCCACAAGGCCATTTATATTGGATTACACAGGCCTGGAGTGTTGTGGCTGTAAATCATACTTACTGCCTACAGAGACTTTACACTGTGTCCTTTGAATAGATTGGAGAGTAATGATGCGTAATCAAAAAGCAGCAGAAGAAAAGACAGCAGAGATTTTTAAATAAACTTGATTATGCAACTTTTTTTGTAGTGTGAAATAAATTTTATTGACTCAACTTTATTTACTGCTGTCCATTATCTAACTTGGAATGCAGAATTATGCCTTAGAAGGCTTTACTTCAGATCTGCTTGGTGGCTTCTTAAGAGTTTTCATAAAACAGAATAAACCAGTTTCAAAAACGAACGAGGTGAATATCTGTTTAGGAAACTGTCACTACTTTTGCACAGGAAAAGGAAAAGTATTCCTGTGGTTGAAGCTTTTTGGAAACTATTTCGGAAATACTGACATTTCAATGAATAAATTGTTAGTTTTTAAATTTACAATTTCATGAAACTGGTACTCTATGTGCTGTTACATGTTCTTCCTATGCATTGTGTAGGTACCATTAACTGCCACATGGCTTATGGTTTTCAACAGGTCTGCAGGTCTTCTTGATCCAGGAATGCTTGTGAATATTCAGCAACCTCTGATCAGGGATGATGGTACCATCCTCCTAGCTGCTGACTCTAAAGTATGAATTCTTTCAGTTAAGTTCTGAACATATTGATATATTGTATGGGAACTGAACCTCTGATTGATCACCTGAGGCAAGCACTGAGTCAGCCAGAGGAGCACAGGTGAAGGCAATGCAGCTGTGCTGCAGGAAGGGGGAGCCTGGCTGCACCCCTCCTAGACCTATTTAAGAGCTGGCTACCAGTGGGGAAGGATCTCTTCTGGAGATCTGCTCTGCTGGAGTTTTGTGAGTGAGCCCAGGATAGGGGTAAGCTTTCTATCCTCTTTTTATTATTATAATCTGCTTTGCCTAACTCTCTTGTTTATCTTGTAGTTATGACATCTTAATATTCATTGATTATGCATATATACAAACTGTTTTAGCTATGTACACAAACATGAGTCATTCTTGCACTTGAGAGGAGAAGGTTGGGGTGAGTCTGAAAATCTGTAGAAATGCAGAGGAAAAATAAGTTCATCAACAGAGACATCGTTTCTTTTCACACTTATTTACACCATAACTAGATCTCTGTACAATATGTCAACAGAGGTTGTGAGTTAGGGTTTAAAGGTCATTGTCAATCACATGTGAGCCATTGTAGGTGATCAAGAAATGGAAAAATACATAACAGTAAAAAGAACACAAAGATTAAAAATGTAAAATTAAAAAAAAAAGAAAGTATGATGTAGCACCTATAATTCTGATCCGCTAATATGGTTCTTCCTTTTTAGGCTGAGACAAGCCAGGGTGCTTTAGGAACACTAGCAAATGTTGTAACATCTCTCGCTAATCTCAGTGACTCACTAAATAATGGAGATACTTCTGAAATTCAACAAGAAGAGCAATCTGCCAGTGAAATTTCACGGTATGCATCTTAATTTAGCATTTTGTATTTTGTATATTGAAGTAATTTGGTGTTGTGATATCAAACACAGCAGAGATTGCCGAGTACTGAGAAATACAAAAACAGTTCTTTGGAAATCTGGACTTGGCTGTTGTCTCAGCCTGTAGACTGCTTGTGAAGAACTGTGACGTGTTATAATGATAGTGGTCTGAGGCTAAAGTAGGTTTCATTCTAAGAAAAACAAGAATAGAGTAGAATTATAAAACAGAAAAGACCTTCAACTTCAGTGAGTCCATGTGTCAATCTCACCTACCAAGACCCTTCACTAAACCATGTCCTTTAGTGTTGCATCCGTACATCTCTTAAATATCTCAAGGGATGAGGATTCCACCACTTCTGTGGGCAGCCTCTTTCAGTGCTTGAATAAGTGACTGGCTTGTGGCTTTCAGAAATGCTGAGAATAGTAATGCTTTGATATTGCTTTATTTGACAGGCTTGTTATATGGAAGCTTCTCCTGTGAAGTGCTTGTTGCCCTTAACTCTTTTTCTTGGGGTTCTGTATGATTTTGCTGTGAGATTGTACTGCCAAAATACCAGTTGGTTAAAATGGGATAATTGTGGTTAAAGTAAGATGGATAAACATTTTTTAAATTCAATGTTTAGAAAAAATTTGAATACTTCATTAAATGAGGAAAAACAACGCACTCTTGAAATTCTAGGGATGGGGGAATGTTTTTTTGTTTTCCTAATTGTTGTTTGTTGTTGTTTTTGAAGGAAAACGTAAGTTGGCAGTACAGTGAAATAAGAAGAATACTTGGCCTTAAAACTCTCCAGTGTCAGAACAACACTATGAAATACCATTATAGTATCGCTTAGTATTAAAGTGGAGCATAAAATTCTGAATCTAGACCTAAGCTCAGTTGTCATAAAAAAAAGGAATTTACACAGTCTTATTTCTCCAATGGCAACAGCTGGAGTATAAAGTACAGGAACTAGCCTTTCTTATATTACTGTCATAAGATTTCTAAGGCACTGTCCTCAGGAGAAGGAAATTGAGATGTTTTTGAGGTGGGACTCTCTTTTTAATTGGTTGTATACTGGGCATTCCCAGTGTAATGTCCAAACAGTACAATAGAACCAGGCTTTAATGAAAAACCTGGCCTCATGTCTTAACATACATGGGAACTGTTTACCCTAACTTCTGAGTGGGAATGCCTCATTGGGTTTTATTTAACTTCTTTGAAAACTCCTGAGAGTGTGAGGAAATGCTTTCACTGTCGCTCTTTATTGCAGGGCATTTGATACTTTGGCCAAAGCACTCAATACCACAGATGGTACAGCAGCTCCTAACTTGGCAGATGGAATGGATCCTACAGGAGGAGGGAATATTCATGTAATTAGTAGAGATCAGTCGACGCCAATTATTGAAGTGGAAGGACCCTTACTTACAGATACGCATGTTACATTTAAGGTACATTTCTTGACGTGTCTTACTAAACCAGTAAGACGTAATCCAAAATATGAATTTTCTTTAGCAAAATTAAATGTAGCAATCTAGAATAACGACTGATATTTGAAAGAATCTAGTACTGTTTTTGCTCTTGCATGATCTATGTTAAATGCATAAATGTTTTTTTGGAAGATATTTATTTCACTTTCTGCTATGGTTGATAATCACTTTACATATCATCCATGTAGTACTGATTTGCGTAGTTCATTTATAGTTCTAGGTAATGTAGAACTTTTGTTACACAAAAATCTTTTAAATAAGAGGTTGCAGTGCCTTTTTAGACTCTTTCAATTACGCTAATCAAATAAGAACACATTGAAAATTGTGGGAGAAACAGTTACAATCATTGTTATCAGATTGCACTGTTTAAAGAGTTACAAAGATCATTACTGAAATAACAGTACCTAAATAGTCAGTTTAATCATAACCCGCTTATTCCTATTAATGGTGTCTTGTTTGTAGATTCATACTCTACAGTTTTCCTATTTTAGGATTTACTTTCAAGAAGTTTTAGAAAATAGTTTCATAGTACCATGATGTTAGATTTGTTATTACATGAAAATTAAAATGATTCAGAATAAACATTTGAGCTCTCATGTTATTTCTATCTCCCATCCTCGTTTAGCATTCCTTCCAAGAAGTAATGACTTATTTAGTGAAGTTTAAATTTGGCAGTATCTTGTCAAACAATTGCTTATGACAGACAATGAGACTAGCTTGAATGTTTTCAGTGGTTACTTCATTGATAATAAAAATTATTTTCTACCTTGACTGTACATATTGTACTCTACATTTTGCAGCTGACAATGCCCAGTCCAATGCCAGAGTATCTTAATGTACACTACATCTGTGAGTCAGCATCACGGCTACTTTTCTTATCTATGCACTGGGCTAGATCCATACCTGCATTTCAAGCACTTGGGTAAATAGACATTCTATTGTTGGTTTGCTTTCTAATTAATTAAAGCATTGACCTTAATGCTTTTGAACTATTTTGAATTTTTAAATGAGTGAATTATTTAACTGTTACTGAATTCTTTAAAATGTGTGAAGGCTATACAGTGTTCACCTTTTTGAACAGCAGTAATATAGATGGTGGCAGAGGGATAACTACAATATCTGATGTTACTGCTTTTGCAGAAGCTAAAACTGAATCAAAAGGAAGGATTTAATTTGTAGAAATCTTGGTGAAGAATTGGTGAGCATCATTTTACAGATAACCTGTATGGTTTTGTGTAGTTGGTCTATTACTTTTTGCTTTTTGAAATACTTGTAATATGGTAATATAAGCTGTTTTAGTAGGGTGGTTGAAATATGTTAACCCTTGTTACTGATTGTTATAATTGATATAATATAAAGAGAGCAATACCAACCTGATATGAAAATTAGCTTCTGCTGATTTTGTTGTTCATAGCCAGGAGTGTAATACAAGCCTTGTGCGTGCCTGCTGGAATGAGCTGTTTACCTTAGGCCTGGCACAGTGTGCGCAAGTGATGAGTCTGTCAACTATCCTAGCAGCTATTGTCAACCATCTTCAGAACAGCATACAGGAAGGTACGTGTTCACTATGTGATTCTTATGTATGTTTAGTACAGGGTTCCAAATGGACTTTGAATAACATTTCTCACAAAACCTTTTCTAGTTGGTGGCAGAATTTTTCCCCTGGATCCTGGGGGGGGGGGGGGGGGAGGGGGAGGAAGGTGCTATACTTAGATGTTAAGTGGTTTTAGAATACCAAATGTGAAGGGAAGCAGGTCTGAAACAGTTAGGTCCGGGCTTGAACTGGTGATTGGTTGAGCACCTGATGAAAGGGTGTAGCTGGCTCAGGAAGCGCAGGCAAAGTGCATGCATCTGTGCTCTCCACATGACCAGAAGGGGTGGACCCAGAGTGGAGCCACACTGGGCTCTTACAAGGGCCAGCCACTGAAGGGAGAACATCCCTTGGACCTAAGCTGCTTCCTGAGAAGGAGTGCTGCGTAGCCAGAGATCCCCTTCACCAGTTGGGTGATTTCAACTCATTTTGACTATTGGCCTACCTGTGAATACTTTGTCTGGTATTGACAAGAACGTGTCAGAAGCAATTTTGCTTCTTTGTGAGTGGAACAAAATGACACAAAAATACTTTGATATGTCACTTGTTTCATGAAAAGGATGCTGTTTAATATATCAGATGTACTTGAGCTCACTTGAAAAAAATATTATCTTTTTGTAGATAAGCTTTCTGGAGACAGAATAAAGCAAGTCATGGAACACATCTGGAAACTTCAGGAGTTCTGTAACAGCATGGCCAAGATTGATATTGATGGATATGAATATGCATACCTTAAAGCTATAGTCCTATTTAGCCCTGGTAAGGAATTTAGTAACGGTATTTGTTTAAATAATAAGCATTCATATGTTAATGTTGTAGGAATGTTTCATGAGGCTAATGGCTTGAGATGAAACTGTTAAGTTGTGGGAAAATTAGTGATCCATAATGATTTATCACAAACTATATATATATATATTTAAAATAATTCTGGACCAACACATTTGTGTTATTTACAGCTCCAGTCTATCAAGAATTTCTTGTAAACCCAGCTTAGACTAGAATATCAATTATCTTCAGCTGATAAGTAATAAGTTATCTAGCAATATTAGTGAAGCAAATGGCGGGAAGGATCAGAAGAAAATATGTTCTGAAAATGACAAGAAGAAATTGACATCAGTGTTAATATTTTTAAGGCACTTGTAAGAGGAATGGTGTAATAGTGGTACTTCTACTCATATATTTTATATATGGGGCCTCTACCAAATCTCCAGAATTAAATGCAAGCCAGCTGTCTCTGTCTTACCAAAATGACAGCAGATATGTAGATCATGATCAATAGTACTTATGAGGTGAGGATTTCCTTAAAGAACATGCTACGCATTTTCTAGAATTACAAGGTAGAATATTAAAGAAAGGAGAGCTGACAGTTTCTTCAGCACAGGGAGAGAAGTGTTCCTAGGATGCTGGAAGGTTAATTTAAAACTGCTTGACAGACTGAGTGAAAAGGAAGGTCTTGCCCTGAATCATAAATATCTTGAATTCAAGTAAATAATCTACCACTTTTTAACAAAGTACCAAGAAAATGAATATCTTGTTAGGAGGCTGCTTTTTTTGTTGTTGTTAGTGTTTTTTTGTTGTTGTTTTTGTTTGATGTCTGTTTTTGTTTTTTGCTTTGATATTATTTTTCTCTTTGTAATAAAAATTCAGTTTAATTAGAAGATACCAGTGTCCTGAAATTGCTTTTGGAAATTTTCTGTAGATTGTATTATTAGATTTACATTTATTAGGGCTTTCATGCAAGTCTGAGGGGCAAGCAACTTCAATATGGTTCTGTCCCATTTCTTTGCACACAATGGTGAAAATATTGGGGCACAGTCAAGTCTGTCACATTTCCAGTTTTTCTGATCATGTGACCCTCTTTGAGGTACAGAGCCAAGTGGAATTAAAACATGAAACAGTTTCAAGATCAAGAAGTCAATCTGTCAAGAAAAAAAAAAAGATTTTACTCAATCTGCGTAGATAATTAAAATTACTGAGGAAAATATGTTTTAAAAAACAGAATTAGGAACGTAAACTGGGAATGTCATTGCCTGGTATATAACAAGATGAATCTTTTTCTGCTTTCTTGTGGATACAGCCTGCAATGGAGAGAAAAGTGAGTATGCCACTTATGCAGCCAGGAAGCAAATGTTCAACTGAATGGTTTAAATTTATTCAACTGTCATGATAAAAATCACAATACAGTGTTTAAATCATGTAAGCACATGTACTTTGCAACGTAGAAGGAAACAATCGACATACAGAAATGTTTTGTTTCTTTAGATCACCCTGGTCTGAACAGTTCAACCCAAATAGAAAAATTCCAGGAGAAGGCACAGATGGAATTGCAGGACTATGTACAAAAAACCTATCCAGAAGATACTTATAGGTATTTATTGTCTATAGTACCCAAAACAATGTTGTGAGTTGTAGCTGGCAAAAGTACAAAATAGCATCATGATGTTGTAACTTCCTTTTTGACATCTGTTCTTGACTATTAAGGTGAAACAGCCAGAACCTTGTTCACAAAAGCAAGAATTGTTTAAAGATAGAATGAAGCAAAACCTGTATTTTTTTTCCTAAGTGAGGCCTGGGTTTTGTGTGTGGTTTGTGAGGTTTTTTTGTTTGTGTAGCTTTTTTGGTTGTGTTGTTTTGTTTTTAATCATGAAATGGATCAGTTGGAAGAGACCATATAGACCATTTAGTTCAGTCTTCCTCCCCCTCCCAGTAGATCAGGGTGCCCAAACACCCATTCAGCCTGATCTTGAACTCTTCCAGCACTGAGGCATCCACAGCTTCTCTGGACAGCCTGTGCTACTGCTTCACCACCCTCATAGTGAGGAGAAAGTCTTATATCTAATCTAAACCTGCCTTTTTTTTTTTTTTTTTTTTTTTTTTTTTTTTTTTTTTTAGTTTAAACTTGTTACCACTTGTCCTGTTTGTTGTTTGGTATTTTTTTGGTTTTTTTGAGAATTTCATTTCTGTATTTAGGAAAATAGAGAGCTTACTGTCTATGTTAGAAGTCTCAAGTTCTTTAAGTCAGACTGCCTCCTTTTTCAAGTTAATTGTCAAAGAGACTTTGAGATAATAAAAGATGATTATCATCCTTTAACTATTTGTCAAGATACATGTGCAGAAAAATATTTATTTCATTTGGAGATCTTGAAAAATTAAGGTTTATATATGAAAAACAGTAAAGAACTCTTAATGTTCCATTATAAGAAATTCTCACTTCCTGCTGCTTTTCACCTTGACTTTTTTTTTTTTTTACGTTTCCAAGGACTTGTCTTTGAAAGTGCCTGATTTGTTTTTGTCAGCTCTCAGCTGTTTCTGTTTGTTACTTGCCTAGGAGTAAATAACTTTTGATGGAGTTATTTCCATCAAAATTGTTTTATTTTTGAATTTCACCAACAAGATCTTTCCCAGTACTACAAGGGGAATTCCAACTTCTAGTAAGTCTACAATCACAGAATGGCTTGGAAGAGACTTTAAAAGACGTTTAGTTCCAACCACCTGCTGTGGACTGGGCTGCACCCCACCAGCTCAGGCTGACCAGAGCCCTATGCAGGGCTGGGGCAACCACCACAACCACTGCTTCTCTGGGCAGTAGTGCCAGGTCCTCGCTGCTCTCTGAGTGAAGAATTTCCACTTGACGTCTGACCTAAATTTCCCCTTTTACTTTAAAACCACACCCCGTGCTTTTCACAGTCAGGTCATGGGAAAAGTCTGTATCCCTCTAGATTTTTAAGCTGCTTTTTAGTACTGGAAGGACTGTTTGAACTTTGTTTTACTGTGAGAGTCATTTCCATGTCAAAGATATACCTATAATCATGTGATTCCTTATATTTAAGCAAGTTCTGAGGAATGTGTAACTTGGAGTTGGGGGAGGGAGTGAAACTGTAAAAGAGCTCCCATTTCAGAAACTGGTCTCTGCACTGATTCTAATAGAGATAAGTGCTCTGTGAGTCATTAGGATTCCCAGTTAAATGCAATGGAGATGGAATTTCTGCTCCAGAAGTATCCACAGATCCAACATTGTTCTTCCATATACAGTTCAATTAGTCTGATTTTGCGAATGAGAAGTGGACTTCAGTCATAAAAAGAAATACAGAATTTGTTTCATGTACTTAATTTTCTTAGTAATAATTTTCTTAGTAGTAGGCTCCAGAGTGAAGATTAGAGTTGCATTTCCAAAACCCTATTTTGTATTTTATGTCATTTAGATTTATCCATGTGTGAATGTGAAGCTACAATCTGATGATTACTTCTGAGCAACTGAATGCTAGCACAAATTGAAATAGAAGCAGAGGTGCCATCTTTTCACAAAATAGCACTGTCTTGAATCTTTTTGCAGCTTTCCTCTATGGTTTACAAGATGTGGTCTATTATTTGAATGGTCTTTATGTATTCTCTCTGTAGACAGTCTAGCGTTCCAACAGCTTGTGTTCAGTGCTGCCTAAGTTTTGCGATTTCATGCATCCAATTCCAAAAATGTATGTATTTTGTCAGTTGTGATGTATATCTGCCATGTACGCACAGCAGGTATGTTTCCAACATGGTTCTTGATTTTAAAATTGAGAATGCACTAGAAGACCAGAAGTATAATGTGATCACTTTATTATATTGGATGTCTGCTAAAATCCTTATAGGCAAAAAACACACCATTTGAAAGTACACATAAATAACGGCATGCCCTTCCAAATTAATTTTCTCATCAGAAGCAGATTCACTAATTTTTTCATACATACGCAGGCCCCTTTTTGCTGTTTGGCTTGTCATTAAGTTGCTAGGCAACTGTACTGTTTATGGTTTCAACTTTAAATAATTGAGTCTTTAAATTGTGCAAATAGTGCATTAGGCAGTAGGAATATTACTCATCTTTACATTGTCGTGAACCATGAGATGCTTCCAGAGCTGAGAATTTCAGAAGCAGAGCAATTGAATGGTGTATCTATACACATTTACATCTGCAAAGGGCAATAGTATGTCCTGCTCACCAAAGAACCAGTAAAAAAGACAGATTCTTTCCATTTCACTTGTTAGATAGAGAGTAATAGTTCTTTTTATGGTAGCTGAACTAATTTTAATTGCCTTTTTACTCCCGTTCATTAGTTCTGGTAATAAAAATAGCAGATCCAGCTCTTTAGCCACACAGTATTTTAAACTTGAAATTTGTGTACTTATGATTTGCTGAACTTCTTTTTCAGGCTAGCCCGGATTCTAGTTCGCCTGCCAGCACTTAGGCTGATGAGCTCTAGCATTACTGAGGAACTATTTTTCACTGGTCTCATTGGAAATGTTCCAATTGACAGCATAATCCCCTACATTCTCAAAATGGAAACAGCAGAATACAATGGTCAAATAACTGGCACATCTGCATAGTGGGAGCAACACAATTTGGAGGATCAAAGTAATTTTCACAGAAACGTACAGTTGAGAAGTTAATAACATTTTGGTATGTACAAATATTTCCAACTTGTTACTGTTTCCTATCGGATTTGTCTTTGTCTGTTTGCTAACACCGACAAGATTGAAGCAGCTATTAAAAGAGCAGCTATTGGACCTTTTCTGCCGTAAGGAGTATTTCCGTGCCTTTCATTCAGAAGGCTATAGGTTGCTGAACGTACTTTTCACGTGATTTGTATTTAGAAATTATCACTGGTTAAAAATAGAATTTTATAATATCAGAGATGAGTAATAAGATTACTTTAAAAGTAAAAATGAACAGTATAGGTAGATTTAAAAATATCCTTGAAATTAATATCTAATAATTGCCGGGGTATAATACTAGCACTTTGTAAGCAGTTCTCATCAAAGCGATGATATCAACATCCTGTGTATGAGTAGGAAGGATGAAAAAATTGCATATGTCCTTAGTAAAAATGCTAGTGATGTCTGTGAAAATGTAGAATGCTACAGGAGACAATCATTCCACAAAAAGTCACTTGCTTCTATGTTATACATTAAATAATAATGTGGATTCTTGGATATCCATGTTATAAAGAACTATACTGTTAAATTAGTGCAGTTGTTACTAACAGCATGAATTGATTGTAGTGACTGCTACGTACTACAGAAATGACCAAAACTAGGAGGGAAAAAAAAAAAAGTTTCTTCAGTAATGGAGAGTTCTTCAGGTTCCTTAAAGTTTCTGTTCAGCTCGAAATTGATGATAAATATCATCCTAATAGGAAGCCTTTTGATTGTGGAAAATAATCAGTCATTAACTGGAAGAGCAGTTGTTTTCAAATAGAGGTGCTCTTTTAGAATGGTCTGTGTATCTACAGACTTGCTCCTTCTATCTGTACTCCTGCACACTCACTCATCCAGAAAAACCTGGAAAATTGAGAACCTCTGGCTGTCAACAAGAGTGCATCATAAAGCTCTCAATTTTTTCTGCCCCCTTATTAGACAAAGCACTTCCAGTTTTGCAGCGATTCCAGCTGCCTTATGGCTCAATTTGAGAATGAAGTTGGGATTTACCATTTTATGTACGGTTGCAGTTAATGACTGATATAGTGATAAAATGAACGACTTTTTTAATAATCTAGAGTGATGAGGCATCAACATGATTTCTTGTACTGGTCATTACCTGCTAGCATTGCTTTTAGTTAAGTATAATTTATTATAATTGACATTAAGTATTTTAAACAAAGTGTTTTGTTTCTTAAAAAAAAAAAAAAATCACGGTGAAGACCTTCATCTGATCCTGGCATATTAGATGCATCAATTAGTTTAATCATTTGTATAATAGAGATGTTCTCTGTTTGCACAATCTTATGTGACAGTAATCTAATGAGAAATTCAGCACTTTTTTTTTTTCTTCCACTAGTGACACTTATGTAGGAACACTAACCAGGTTGGTGTTCATGTCTTTTAAATCTGAATTGTAGCAAAGATCTGAAGCAGGTCTACATAAAGCTTCTGATGTAATAAAAAGCTCTGAACCTGGTATACTTCTAGATTCTCATTAGGAGACTCACATTTGTACAGCTCGTTATGACACGAGTGTTATGTGACTGCAGAGGCTATGTAGTTCTAGCTGCTGGATGCATTAGGGTCTTGTACAGTCACCACTGTTAGAACATTCATGTTCTCTAAAGTGCGTAACAAGAAGTCTGGTATACATGTGGAGATCTGTAATATTGCACTTCTCTCTTAGCTTTTGCTGTAATACTAGCAAATGAAACTATACTTTTAATGTGGTGGAAGGCCTGCATTCTGAACCTTAAGTCAACTGGAATGCAGGACTTGGTAGTAGTTGTTGCACTGCGGTATGATTTAGTGTGGTCATGTCAGCACACCTGGTGCAGAGTCCCTGTTCTGAAGGTATAAGAACTAAAAATAGGAGCTTTATCAACAACAGAAGTAGTACCTACCTTGGAAAACTTTGTGGCTGGTTTTGTTAAAATTGTAAATTTTATGGCATCATGTTACTGTTCTAGAAGTGGTATACACTCAACTTGTGATTGTTTTTATTGCAAAAAAAAAAAAAAAATCATTTTCTTCCAATACTTTGTAAAAATCATTTAAGCAACTAAGTAGGCATTGTTAAAGAGAAATGAAATATTCCTGATCACAAGAGCTAGAGTCAAAGGTTTGGCGTGTGAATGAGCTACTGAAAGCAATTGCTGCCATATGAAACCATATTCTCCAGTAGGAATAGGACTCCTTTTACACTAAATTTCAACTGTCATCTGGCAGCAGAGCTATTTTAGTTCATTCAATAAATGTTTTTCTTTCCTTTACCTGTCCACTAATATAAGGGAGGTGTTCTAAAGATGCAGAACTGACAAAGCGATTCTTTCTGCCAGTAGTAAAGGTGTTCCTTGCCAGCAATGGCAGGAGACACAGGAAATAAGGAAAATAGAGCAGATACAATTTTTGAGATCCATGTTCATTTTTCACCTTACGGAAATTGAGTTTTCAGGCCAATCTAACATAAGGCAGAACAGCAGGCATGGTACAGCTGCAAGCTTAAGAGAATTTTAAACTCATTACCTAGATTGCAGTTAAGCTGCATCATAGATTCTGATCCCCTATATTCCACCTAACGTAACATATTACGTTAGGAAAAAAGTCATTGGTACTGCAAAGATTACTACAAGGCTAGTGTAGCTAGTGTCATGACTGAGTTTGCCAGTGAGTGGAAAGCAGCTACTGACTAATCTCATTAACTTCTAAATGAGTTTTGCTTTGTTTCTTTTTTGCAAGTGCAGCCTTTTGCTTGTAAATATGGAACAGGATTTTAAAATTCCTGAAAAATGATTTATTGACTTCTAAGTATGGAGATAGCTTGTTTTCATACAGGCCTAATAAAGGCCAAACTTGTGTTTACAGAACTAGACTCAAAAAGTGGTTCCAAGAAAAGTGTAATCTCACTGAAGCTCGACTTAGTGCCTAAAATATACAATTCAAAATCTTCCAGGTCCTGTTTCTGCTACTCTTGAAATGAAAGTAGTATCTGGTGGAAAAATAGCAATGAAGTATCTGACTAAATGGAACAGAACTTGGTTTTGTGTATGTATAGGTAGTAATTCATTCAGAAAATTGTTACAATTCTGTACTGACCAAAACTGCTATGTACAGGGAGTGATAATAAGGCAGTAATGTCCAAGGTCTGTGCACTTTGCTTCCTAATTCTTGAGAAGGAATGGATTTGGATCTCGTAGATGGAAAAAGAGCAATGACAGATGGCAGTGTAGGAGCATTTGGGGTTAGCTTTGATATAATTAATTTTATTGCATTTGTGAGACAAGAAGGTATGGTAATTTACATATGTTGGATCAATGAGATGCAGGACAAGGCCATCTGCAAAAGTCACTTTGCTCTGCTATTTACTCTTAGAAATGAAATACAGTGCTTTTGGTGCAAGTGGAGATATTCTGCTGTGAAGCAGGTTAAAAAAAATAATAATAATCTCCAGGAATTTTAAGTGAGATCCTTGGAAGCATACAATACTCTATTTTAGTTGCCTTGAACTCACTGAACCACAGAATTGTGTGGAGCTGCAAGGGACCTCTGAAGATCACATAGTTCAGCTCCCAGCTAAAGCAAGTTCTCGGGAGCAGATTACAAAGTTAATTGAGAAGGCTCAAATTTCACAGCACTCTGAGACATGAAAGTATTGTTTCTCTTTGTTGATTACTTGGTACCATTTACAAAGGGAGTTTTTTTTAATCATCATTTGAAGCACTTGGCCCTCAGGGCAGCAATAATGTAAATAGCACCCACTCAAGGTTTCTGTACTGAAAGCTGTCTATGCCTTCAGCAGAGGGCATATTCTGCAATGTGATTGGGAAAATAAGCCAGGACCAAGACTTCTGGGTCAAACCAGTCTCCTGAGTTTATCTTCTTTGCTAGAGGCTATAAGACACCTTAGTATTTTCATTGCTATATATAATACACAGGATTTTTCACTGATTTCTGAATTTCATTCAAGGTGGTAGAGATACTGGTGTGTTTCTCCAGCCATTGAAATTAAGAGGTAGCCAGGAAAGAGGAACTTAGCAGGCTCAGAATTCTACCAAAGAAGCAGTGATCAAAGCTGCTTTCTGCAATAACAGTAACAATAACCAATGAGGGAGACCTGTTTGAACTGGCGATGGGAGTTGAACTGGCGGGTCAGCCTAACATACGCTTCCAGCAAGTGTTTTAACCAACTAAACTCTGTGAGTTATGACAGTATAATTGTCCAGTTCCACAGCATTTAAGGTGCTTATAAAGTAAAAATGAAACTTGGTGTGTAGCCTATAAATGATGTGAGTGCCCAGCTATCAGTTCTATGAACACTGCTTAGTGAGGAGAGGACAGGTGCACCGGTAAATACCGGTAAGTACTTGTCTATCTACTGTCACATTCCACAGGAAAAAATATATATATATTGTTTTTCTATATGAAACCTTTTTCCTCTCCTTCACTTACTCTGTAGAGCACAAAAACAGGGTAGGTTGCTTCTTTTCAACTCTGCTGTTGCCACGTAAGTGAAAGAGCAGAAATAACATGTGAGTGAGTTCCTGTCTGTCCCAGTTGTGTGGCAAGAGTGGCAAACAACAGATGTGGTGACAGTTTGCTCTGATGACAAATATGGGCCTGTTCTGGCAGCAGCACACAACATCTTTAAACCCAATACCTCATTTTATCCAGGTGGAATTAGCAATGGGCAGCCATGGTCACCCCAAAGGAGAAAAAGGGTGGAGGAGGGTCAAATTGTCAGCATCTACTGCATCTTGAGTGTCAGAAAATAATTTGTAAAATGGCTTTGTATGAAAATTACTGAGAAGGCGTGGTAAAGGGGAGTGTAAGTGGAAAAGGCTTCTTGCACTTTT
Source organism: Lagopus leucura (assembly GCF_019238085.1). Taxonomy (NCBI): domain Eukaryota; kingdom Metazoa; phylum Chordata; class Aves; order Galliformes; family Phasianidae; genus Lagopus; species Lagopus leucura. The sequence goes on along the minus strand of NW_024962279.1, from coordinate 8,038,705 downwards.
TGGTTCTAAAGTTGCTGAGTTATTTTATCAGAAAGTCTCCTGAATTAAACTCAGGCTTGCTGTTTGCTCCAATTAAAATTATCAATGCTATATGGGAAATTATGTGTGCAAAAACATTGTGTATACCAAAGATGCAAGTTAGAGCATTTAACTTTTAAGAAGAATTTTACTTTAAGTCTAAATATTAGACTAGAAAAACATCCAGCCCCAAAATTACCCTATTACTGAGTTGTTGTTTTGTGTGAAATCATAAGTTCATCACAAATAATGTTGTCATAACGTTCCATAATTCCCATTGCCCTCTTTATTTTCTGAGTTGGATGAATGCTTTGAAAATAGGAAAATGGCTTATTCTTAAATTCATGCTGTTTTTCCCCCCCTTAATTTTTTAAAGGAATTTGATGTTTTACATATCCTTCCTTTGTGCCTCCCACCATTGTATGTTTCTGCATGTCCAATACTAAAACTCATTCAAACAGCTGATGCCTATGTACATAGTGTATGTGTATGAATGTATATGTTTATAAGTCTAAATTCTTATGTACAGTGTATATAAAGTGTGTAGTGTATGTAAATATGTACATATATGTTCATATATGTTCAAATATTCCTGATGTTCTTTGTTAAAACTTGGGGTTTTTTTTTGTTCAGAGCTACTTAATTTTCATTTCTTAGCCCAAACTAAGCCTGGCTTAAAGCAGGTGAACACCCATGAATTTCAGAGCTTTGCCCCTTTTTCTAATCCCAGCTTGAGGTTGCTATTTTCTCTTCAATACTCAAATTCAGTGAAGCTTCTAACTTTCTCGTTATTCTCTTCACCTTCTCTCATTTGATGGGTGAAGTGAGCCAGTAAAGAGTTGGTAGAACCTGAAATAGCTGTGAAAAATAAATGTATTAAAAAAAAAAAAAAACCACTAGTCATGCTTCCATATTTTCAATATAAACTTCTCAGAAGGCTGAAAGAAAATGGCTTTTTGTAAAGTTTTTTATTTCACAGTGAAACATTGTAAGACATTAAGTCTTCAGCTGTAGTTAATTGGAAGAGAGCAGCATTTCCCTGCACCACTGAACAGCAGCACTCAGAACAGCATGCAGCCATGCCATTCAAAAATGTAATAATGAACTAAACGAAGTTTGTTGTTTATTTATTACCAAAGCTGTTGTCTGTTTTCAAGCTGTATCATTTTCTGAGGCTCCAGTCTGTGCAGATCTTTGCAGTGTGTGTAAAGTCTCCATTAATGGCGGGAGCTGGGCACACCGAGTGTTTGTGAAACTGGACTTGAGTGAAGTCTGTTATGCATAGGGAAAGTTCAGATATCTAAGGTATCAAAACACAGGACATTCTTGTTCGTTTTCCCTTCTGATGACTTGTGGGTACATGTGTAAGCCTGCAGAAGTAATCACATTAACTTTTTTTAAGGCATTTTTACAGACTGTCTAGGGGAGTAGTTTAAGCATGTCTTTTGTATTAAAGGTGGAGTGGAATTTTCTGGGCATTTCCCTCATAGACTCAATGTTGTGAGGACATGTGAGCATTTAACTTTGAGCAGATGGGCAGACACCAATAAAAATAGTGAGTTTCTTGCATGCTTAAAGTAAAGCACAGGCCTTTCGGAGTTGGGCTGTGTGTGAAATCTTCGCTATGAAGAATGCTAGGAATGATCTCGTTTCTTGCTATATTGTTTAGTGAGCATTTGTTTGTAAGCTCTTGTTTTAAATATAGAACTTTATAAAGCATCCATCTTTGATGTTTCAAGTCCTATTTGTGAGACCTTCAGCAGGAAAATTATCTAAATTAATGGCAGGAATTCCTGTGACAGATGGTCCTTCGTTGGTGTCATGACAATCAGTGTGGTCTGTATAATGCTTCCTTTCCCCTTCAAAGGCTTGAATGAAAACCTGAATGTCTCTTAATTAATGTCAATGTAAAGTTTTAAAGACTAGGAAACGGACTGCTGAGGTATTGATGTGAACTGAATCTATTTAAGCAGTCAATTGTGAATTTGTTTTATATACATGGTTGAATTGTTTTTATTCTGAAGAACAAAATGTTCTCAAATGTAAGTGACAGTAAAGCAGATGTTGTAATATTCTACAGGAACTGTGGAACGTGTAATTGGCTTTCTGTATTTGATCACAGAGAACAAAAGTCTAAGAAGCACATGTTGCCAGGTACCCAGCACTCCTGAACGATTGGCTTCTTGTACATTTTTTTTTAATGATCTTAGGTAAACAGTAACAAAGCACAGGTCCATTTTAAGGTATTTTCTACAATTGTAGATTAAAAGTAGTTTAGTTCATGAATGAAAAAAATCTGAGAAAAAAACATGTTGCTTACATGGTATATGTTTCATCATAAATGAAGTTAAGGTAAAAATGTGGGAATCTTCTTTTAGTTAATCTGTACCCCAAAACACTTGCGGCTTGGGTTCAAACAGTTGACCTAACTGAGAAACTGCACGTTGTGTACATGGTATCCATTTGGCCTAGCAGGCAGAACTGAGCTCCTACTCAAATAGCTCATTTTATAAAAGGAACAATCTACTTTTAATTCTTTGGGATACTTCCTAGAAATCTGATTACTACCCTTTAGAAAAGTATCATTTGTGCTATTAGATTTCAGTTTCAGGTTTAGGTATCACAGGTGTTACTCATTTCTTACAGCTTCTTTTGTGAAATCAACATTCTATGTGTGAAAGCCTATAAAAATAGCATGGTCTTTTTTTTAATATGGATTTTATACCTAATCAGCGTCTTCAGTTCATGAAGAGGAATTTGCATTGTTGTCTTCATATAGAGTATTGCAGTGCATGGTTTAGCTTATGCATTTTATTAAATGCTGTTTAAGTGTGGCTTTATATTGTTGTGGCTTAATACTACTACCTAAGTGAGGTTTATATGATTAAAGTGAATTACAAATATAAATGTACTCTTGATTTATTTTTTTTTTATTTTTAGGTTCACTGAATTTCTTAAACATTGTATGTCTGAGCCCAATGCATTACAGAAATGGACATTCCCATTCACTACAGTGATTATTAGAGATTTGCCTGGCCATAATATACAAGATAAATCCTATGAACCTTACTGTCCTGAGGGAGCTACTGCTGTAACAAGTTGAGAAAGACTTCTTTTCCTAGTTGTAATTTATCTTCTTTAGACTTACGTGTTTCTCCTGAAGGTACGGGAGGAGATGATGCTGTTTCCTGCTGCTGTTCTACTCCTGGGTTTTAAGTAAAGGTAGTGTTGGATTTCAGTTCCCTTCACCCTTGTATTAAGTATAATGAAACTGGACTCTATTTTGAATGGTAAACATATCCTTAATTTTATGTATAATACGTCTGAGGGACAGCACATCTATTCTTATGGCAAAGATACCGACTTAATTTTTTGCCGATGCTATTAGAAGCTTTGCAACCTCGAGCTCCGCGTTCCAGTTCACAGAAATAAGGCTGAAAAGAGTTTTGGCTTCGGTTATCAAACCTCGGTGCCTCCAAGAAAAACGTCCATGAAACCGGCAACTGCCCCTGACGAGGGCGGCTGCCCGAGCGGCGCGGGGCGGGGCGGCGCGTGCTCCGATGCGGGCTGCCTTCCCGCGGTCGCGCAGACCTGCTGAACCGCAGCTAACCGCACAACGCGCCTGGGGCGGCGGGCTGCCGCGTATCTGCCCCGCCTGCCGCCGGGCCGCGCGACGCCGGTGACGGACGGGCGGCCCGGTGTGACGGCTCTGTCCCTGCAGAGCTTCACGAGAGCGACGACGGCAAAGACGCCCCCCGCGCCCGGCCCGCGCCCTTCCGCGCAGCTGCGGGGCGGTGCTTCCCCGCACTTCCGGCGGCGGCGCGGGCGGCGCGAGTCCGCCGCCATGCCGATGAAGGGGCGCTTCCCCGTGCGGCGGACGCTGCAGTATCTCAGCCAGGGCGACGTCGTTTTCAAGAGCTCCGTGAAGGTTATGACCGTGAACTACAACACGGCGGGGGAGCCGAGCGAGGGGGCAAGGTGAGCGCGGGTCGGGCGCCGGGGTCTCGGAGCGTCGCCGCCCACCTCGTACCGTGCCGTTCTTTTTCTTCCTCCTAGGAAGTTTGTGTTTTTCAACATCCCCCAGATCCAGTACAAAAACCCCTGGGTGCAGATTATGCTTTTCAGGAACATGACGCCTTCGCCCTTCCTCCGTTTCTACCTCGGTAGGTGCCGCGGGGCCGCTCCGCGCTCTGCCCCGCTCCGCGTCGGCCGCCAGGTCGGCGCTGCTGGGGAGGGGAAGGGCGCCGTGATGTGAGCGCCGCCGCCCGCGCTCGGTTACCCGTTAGCTGACACTCGTAGCGGCTTCGCCTTCCTCGCTGAAAACTGCATCGACTGTAGCAAAACAGGAGCTGTTTTTTCATCATATCTTTCTTCGAAGTGCTTTTTTGCAGCTACCGTGAAGGTATGCACTGCTACACTGCTGTGAATTTTTTAACAGATAGCGGAGAACAAGTTTTGGTTGATGTGGAGGATAAAACCAACAAGGAGATAACTGAGCACATTAAAAAAATTCTGGGCAAAAGCAAGTAAGTAACTCATAAAGCTAACATTCATTCCCTCTGGCATACATCTTAGTACAGGCCCTAGAAGCCTCTAGGGTCAACAGAAATAAAGAAAAATTCATCAGAACTGGTCTTAGCCAGGGAAATCCATCTTCCTGGTTAATTGTAGCCTGGGAAGATGAGTAATGTTGGCAGGTAACAAACAGATTTCTTTTTTTCTAGAGAAACACTTGAAAAAGAGGAAAGAGAGAGAGAAAAACTGTCACATCCTGCAACTTTTGGGCCCAAGAAGTATCATCTGCGAGAGTGCATGTGTGAAATTGAAGGCCAGGTTCCTTGCCCTGCCTTTGTGCCACTGCCCAAAGAGATGAGAGGAAAATACAAAGCTTCACTGAAAAATGAATCATCTGCCTGAAATCTCAGGTCATACAGCTGTGTTTCCTCAGGGCTGGATGATCACGATGGTTCTTCAGAGACAAGTGTTAACAAATCCTGGAAATGGGAGCAAGTTCATGTGATACTGACATCCCCATCTCATTACAGCCACAGCTAGAATAATTATTGTGAAAAATATTATCAAATAAATGTAAGTTTAAAAAAAAAAAAAAAAAGCAGGTTTTGTTGTGCCAGTTTGCAAACAAAGCTGGGTGAAAGCAACAGAGAAAGCAATGACTGGAGCTCTATTTCCTACTCATGCCTGCAGGTATAAGGCCATAGCAAAAACAGGATGGCTGATGTTGCAGGGGACCTCTGGAGGTCATCTTGTCCAGGACTGTGCCTAGATAGCTTCTGAAGATCTGAGGGAGAGAGCACCACCACAGCCTCTTGGACAGCCTGTGCCAGAGCTCACTCACCCTCACAGCTGGCATTTTTAGCGATGTCCAGAGGGATCCTCCTGTGTTCCAGTTTGTGCCCATTTCTTCTTGCCCTGGCATTGGGCACCACTGGCACTATCATCCTTGTACTCAAGGTATTGATAAACACTGATAAAATTCTTCCTGCCCCAGCCTTCTTTTTGTTAGGCTGAGCAGTTTCACCTCTCAGCCTTTCTAAGAGATTCCCATCTCTTAATTATCTAGATGGCCCTTGGACTCTCACCAGTATGACCATAGCTCTCTTGTACTAAGCCCAGAACTGGACACAGGACTTCAGCTGTGGGGTAGGGTAGTAGTACTTCCCAGTGCTGAGTGGAGTTGCAGGATGAAGTCCCTCAGCCTGCTGGCAGTGCTTCACCAGCTGTAATGCCTAAGTTCGTATTTGGGATAAGAGACTAGGCAAAGAATCTCTCTTAAAGCAGCACAGCATGCCCTGGGCCTGTTTTAATTGCTCCTGCTGTTTTCCAGCTTGTACTATCTGAAGGAAGACCAATGATAACATACCCCTGCCTGCAACTTAAATGCTGAATTTTCTTGCTTAACTGATTTGGTTGTCACTTAGTCTCATTTATCAAGAGAAGTTACAGCTTTGAGAAGCACTGAAAAGAATATCAACAAAGGTGAACAGGCAAGTTGATATTTCAAACATATGCCTTAAAACAATCTTCATTATTCTTAAAAAAAAAAAAAAAAAAAAAAAAAAAAAAAAAATAGCTTTTTAAATACAGAAAACCCCAACCCATACAAAGGAGAACTGGATCTTAAGAGCTTCCAGCTAATTCTAGCCAGCAAGACTGTTGTGCTGGAGTCGAGTACTGTTGTACATCTTCTGATGCTACTGGCCCCTGTCCACACAGTTTTAGATCACAGTAGTTTCTGCCATGTGTGATTACACTATTAACAGCATATAAATACCCAAATAGTACTACATTGCTTTTAGTATTTACTTGCATACACCATTAAGTCAGTCTTATATGTGCAAATTAGTCTAGAAATAGTTATCAACATTTCTGAGCTAATGGTTGAATGCAACATTTCACACCAGTTTTTAAGGGATGCTTGAATTATCGGGGCGAGTACAGCACAACATAGATGTTACTTCATCCCTTTTTTTACACAGTTTCCATGCAAAGTACCGCATGCAATTTTAAAATGTCAGTGCTAGTTACTAGTTTTATAGTTGTCTTCATTTTGTTGTGCCCTGGGAGCCTCACAGCATAAGGTCTTCACAGGGGAGAGAACTTCAGTATCAGTGGGCTGATCTACCACAGTTCACGCTGTCAATGGCCATGAGGTATGCTACTCACAAAAACACGTTGTTACATGTACAGAATGATACTTTATTAGTGTAATTAGGCTGAACGTACAAATAGTGCAGGACAGTTACAACAAGGAAAACACTCTTCTTAAATGTGAGTGCTGAAGCCACTGAAATATTCTTTTCATCTCGATATCAAAAGGAGTTTTGGGTTATAATGCAGGGAGCACTCCTTGAATAGCAAACTAGTCTGTCTTCAATAACTTGTACTATTTATTTTTAAATGAACAATTCTTGGGATAAACTTTAGCTATCGATAATTTTTGCTGCCTTTGTAAATCTAATGCCAGAGCACAGAATTCTAGTTTACAACCTTTCAGAATTCTGCTGCACAGACAGTTGGCCCATTCTGCACACAGCAGCACTTCACTCAGCAATAACAAAACGTACTGGCATAAAAAACTGAAGTTCTTCAGACGACCCATTCTGCACGCCTTTCAACTTCAGATTTAGGCTGCAGTGAGAACAACTGTCCTGAAGTTGCTGCACTGAGTTATTCTGATCAGTTATCAGTGTTACTGAGGGTACGTTTGTTGGTTTTGTCTTAAACAGAAGTACATACCTCCAACATATTTAAAAGAAAACAAATCTAGAGTTCCTACTGTTTGAATAGCACAATTATTTGTGTTTCTGAAATACTAATTAGTGTCCCAGATACAGCTATGTTATTCATATGTTACTGGAGACATAGTTAAGAGATGTCCCACTCCACAAAACTTTGTCCTTCTCAGTAAGTCCAGTACTATTAGTGTGAGAGTATGATCAGCCCGATATCCTCTACTTCAGCTTTAATTAAATGCACCTTTTTTAATTACTCCTCCCAACCACCTTTTCAAACGCTGATGTCTGAAGATGGGCATCTGCATCTCAAAGGAGGGGGGAGGGGGAATGCAGCTCAGACTGTCTTTAGCAAAATACGTGCTAACATTGAACAATCCTAAATTTTACAATACCAATCTTCAGAAGCCCTCCTGCACCACAGGAGCTGGCCTTCACGTAGTCACTGCCGTGGGCAGAGGTCCACACTAAGATTCCCATCTGGACCTGCTTACTGAAGACACACATACCTGATTCTTGTAACTTCTGATGAGAATCAAGTATAAAATAGGAACTTATATTTGGCACAATCACAGCCCAGCTTTCACAGAATTCCAGTTCAGTGGCAGTTTAGCTCTCCATTACAAACAGGATTTCTGTTCTTTAAACGTTACAGAGGATTCAAGTCTCAGATAAGACAAATATGATCATTCTGTAACCCAGAGAATATAAAGGAATGTGCACGTTCCTGAATATAATTAGGAATTTCAAGGTCACCCTTAATACTACAGCTTGAAATGATGCTAGCCTGATGTTCTGACAGTATACTCATCTACATATTCATTCCCACACACGCAGCTCTGAAGCCAGTGTGGCCCTCTGTTACACTGCAGTTTGTGCCTAGAGCAACTGGGAAACTAAAAGTAACGACGAGGTGGCACCTCAGTTCTACCTAGGAGTTCTTATAAACACATTTTAAAAGTTACTCATATTAAGATCGGTGAAGTCTCTAATAGTTTTTAAATCCATTTTATGTATTATTGCACAAAATTGACCTGTATCCTGCATCTCAAATAACAGCAGCCTTTCAACAGCACTTTCTTGCAACTCTCTTAGGACAATTAGACTGGCCTGTAACTTACACTGTGCCATTCTCAGAAGATGCAGAAATCTTACAAACACTTTTGTCTCTCCAGTCAAAGCTCCACTTGAAAAGCCAGCTCAGCCAACCCTGAAACCATCTCAAAGTGACAGTTCCCTATTACTGCTCAACCCTTTTGACCAAAATAAGCACACTGTAAGACAAATTAGTATTAAGATGGTTGTAACAAGTTATTGTAAGTTTTTCTTAGTATGTTTTCTTAGTATGTGTGTCTTAGTTCAAGACCAGCAGCATTCCTCTTCTTTCTTCTAGGCTGAGTAACATTGGGAATACATAAATGAACGTGTATTAAATAAAATACAACATTCTCCCAATTCCTTGCAATCTGTAGCGCTGTTTATAACTGCTTCATCTTCCCATCTCTTAACAGTGAACTTGAGATAACTATTACAAGGCGATTACTGCTTCAACACTTGGATTTCTCCTTTTGTTTTGCTAACGTGTACTTCAGTTCTTTCAAGTTCTCTGTCAGTAGCTCCACCTCATCCATTCGTCCACTATGCTTGGCATCAAATATGTAGGCTTTTATATTATCTATCTGTTGGAGAAGCAGTTCCTCCTCTATAGCCTCCTCTCTTAAGATCTCACTGACATCCTCCACTTCAAAGGGATTGGTAGAAGATCCTTCTTCAAATGGATTTCCAGAATTCCAATTGTTCCCAGACTTTTGAAATGGATTTTCATCCTCTTCGAAGGGATTTAAAGTACTGGCAGATGCTCTAGGTGAACTAGTTTGCTCACCTTCCTCCTCATTTTCAAATGGATTATATTCTTTTTTATCACTTTGCAGAGCTGTGTTAAAGAAAGAAATCGGCTGAGATACATCTTTGGCAAATGGGTTAGTGGGATCTTCCTCTGACAGAGGAGTATCTGCTTCATCTTCAAAGGGGTTTAGACCAGCTGCCTGATTTTGGTCTTTGTCACACTGTGGAATATTCTGGTGTCTGACTGGAAAGATTAAGTACTCTTTAGCTGGCAGATGCTGAACAGCAGTAGTTTCAAAACTTTGATTCCCTTTCACTTGATTAACATCCAAACCCAATCCATGCGCAAACAAGTTCTGATTCTCTTTCGCAGCTTCATACTGATGTTGCTTGCCTTCTCTGAAATCCAGGGAGCCTGTCCTTGAATGCTGAGACGTGAATTTGTGGTGTTCTCTTTCCCACTCTTTTTCACAAAGGAACTGAAGTTCTTCCCTCTGTTTCTCTTCCTCTTCTGCCTGTTTTTTAGAAAGCTCAATAGCTTTTAGAGTTTGCTGTTGATCATACTCATCCTGAAGTTGCCTCAGGTTTTCTTGCAACATCCTGACTTCATCCAGTCGATTAGCTGCTTTTGCTTGCTTAATAAAGGATGTGATGTTGTCAATCTGCTGAAGAAGTGGGTCTGCTACCTCACTCTGTCGAGATGCGCTAGATGTAGGTAGCCAGCCTTCAGATTTCTTGACTGTTACATTTTTAAGGAGAGTTGCATCACCATTAACTGCACTTGCAGATCTGTAAGTCAAGTCTTTCTGCTTCTCGTCTTGTTTTCTGTGCGTTTCAAGAGCTGCCTAAAACAAACGTATACAGAGAGAACATGAGCTTGAAAAATTCCATTTTTAACTTTCATATTTACGAAAATTAGGCTGTGTACCTTAGATACTGCTGTCACAAACATCAATTCAATCTTTAGTTACTCTGCAAAAAATGTTCATTTTTGTAATGTTACCTATTATTTCTTAATGAAATCTATTCACGTCTGCCTGTACAAACTTGAAGTCCAGAAGGAGCAGTGACAGTGCTGAATACAGAGCGAAAGACACCACAATCCAACTGTTCAAAGAGATGCCTCAGGCAGATTTGGACACTGACCATACCGCATCCACCCATAGCAGATGCTTCTGTAATTGGGCAGTGTAAATACCAATTATATGATTAGCCTTTGGAATGCAATTACCCGTATTTCTTAATTTCTACTGCAACACCAGGCTGGTTTATTTCTCAGTTAGCGATGTCCTTCCTCACGAGAATCTCTTCTTGAAGCTGCATCCACGTCTTTAAATTTTTTTAAACCACCTGGAGAAGTCTTCAAATTCCACTTGTACAAATGACTCAGTTTAAAGCTTTTTGCTGCAGTACAGGCAGAACAACAGCACCCTCAAACAAGCCACTGCTGCTTTCTAGAAGCGTCCAGCTTTCAGTACACGTCTCTCTGTTCTGGGAAGAACTACAGTGACTGTTACACAAATCCCTGAAAACAAGCATGGAATGATCTGCACAGAAAATGAAAAAAGAACAACTCCAGTCTTAAGGACAGCTGCTCATACACAGGTAGCTACTTACACATCAAGACAAGCTATGAATTGTAAATAATTATGTGTCTGTTTAAGTCCTTGAAGGAGGCCCTTGTACAAATACAGATCTTAACCTGCCTTACCATATGCAGTCTTCTCTTCTTCAGCTCGTCATACTGATCTTTGGTTGGCAGGGACATTAGGCCAAACAGTTTTTCCTGCCAAATATTGAAATATTTACAGTGAATGCTTGCAGGCATTCAGGCTAGTTTTAAAGTACTTGAAGGAAACGCCAACAAATGTTCCACAGACAAGTATGAGGTACTCCTCCACTGCAGTCACCTTTCCAAGCTGGAACACATCGTGGCTGCTGTAACTATACTACTAGCTAGGCTGGGGCTCTGCCAGAGACAAAGCCAAGACTTACAGATTTTCTTAGGCCCCTGAACCAATGCTGCTCTGACTATGCTATCCATATTCAGAGTGACTGGAGGAAAGCTACAGAAGTAAATCTCTATAGAAGTAAGCCTTCTGTCAAAAGAAGTCTTAAGTCACACAGATGGGCAGCAAAGAACAGAACACTACAAAAAATTTAGCTCATAACATATGCTCTATTTACCTGAACAAAAAGAGTAGCCGAGTATCTTATCATTCTCTGAAGCTGTAGTGTTTTAGGATGAGGCTGGGGCTCTTCATGCAAGCCTAGACTCAGAATCTTCTTACTGAATCAAAGCAAACATAAGCTCATCCATTCAACCACAAGGGCCAAGGAAAATACAACAGAAAGAGAGGGAGACAATACCAAATGAACATTTTCAGATGTTCTATTAGGAAAGCCATTCTAAATATTACCAGCAGTAATCATTAATTTATTCATTTATTTTAACTATGCCTCTATTTGCTTCCTCGGTGCATGCTTAGAAAAGGAAACAGAAATTGATGGTGCACAGGAACAGCATCTACTTTTCAACATGCTCTTTACAATGGCGCAGGCAAGTTGATTGTATGAAGAAGCAAAAGCCCCGGTAGTTGTGGATAAGAAGGAGAGTTATACAAGCTGTATTGGAAGAAGGGAGAAACACAATTCAGTGTGTGTATAGAGCAAGAGAGAGCGCGTGAACTTCCTTTACCTCAGGGCATCTATAAGTTCGTACACTTTTTGAATCTCCACCCTCAAGTCATTGGCATGTTCAAGACTGTAGGTTGTCTCCCCAGCACTACAAAATAAACACAACTTCACTGTAAGTCGTACCTCCAGTGAACGATACATACAACACTAAAAGCTATCCCAAGATGTCAACAAATGTGAGGATAAATCATCCATTAAAATGCTTTTATTTCAAGCTGAATGTATTTAGAAACCCTTTCTTGCTGACAGAGTGGAAAATATCAACCTGTAAACATGAATATTTACAAGTACAGGAAAAATTATTTTTAGTATAAGAATCTCACTCTATCAATAATACTTAAGATAAATATACACAACAAATGCACCTATTCTGCTTTTTTTTTTTTTCCAGGCGTAGAAAAAGCCTCGCTGATCAATAAGCAACTACAACATTAAAATAAGTGTTCTACTTATGTTTGTCATAAAGCAGAAGTCTGCAAACCCACGTAGGCATAATATTTAAGATTCTAGCAACTGAGTCCACGTGGAGACACTATCACTAATTCTCATATTTATTGAAGAAAACAAATTAGTATTTTATATGGAAGCACTTCAGAGTTTTTAAGCTTGCCCTTCCTTTTGTGCCTGACACATACAACAGCGCCATCATGCTCTCAAAAGCAACCTTCCAGGACTCCATACGATCAGCGGCAGCACTCCTAATTCAGTCCGTAACTCCATCTTCAAAGCTACAGAACTTGTAAGATCGCCTATAGGCCAGCCCAGTGACAGGGGACCAACCACATCTCAGTATGTGATTGTGTGCCTCTAAAGAGTCAAAACACAGACAGTTATTTCTGCAGTTGGATCAACTAAATGAAATCTGAATTAAGGAAGGAACCTCTCTATTATTTCAACAGAAAAATTCAGGAAGTAGGGAAAATAAAACCACCTGCATTTTTGGTAAGGCTGCACAGAAACGCTGTCGCAGTCCTTTTGAAATGGGATCCTAGTGCTCTTCATGAGGAGATCAAACGTTGTTAGGCGGGGAGGAATGAAAGTGAGCCAGCATAGCACCCACCCATATGTGCATTTGTACACACTACTTACTCTTTGAAGTTTGCAAGATGTTACGAAAAATGCATTTAAAGTAGTAAAAATCCAAATAAAAAGTCACAGGAGCCTAGTTTATATCTCCTTTGGGGCAATTTCCTCATCTTCGTGTGCTGCAGAGCTTCCTTCTATGCCTTTGGGGATTCCTTGAAACGTATCGATGTCAGCAATACCACAAATCCCAGGTGTAACTTTTTTTTCCATAGCCAAGTAATGTACTGTTTTTACTTCCTGTCTTCACTACTCCATGGCATTTCATGTATTAAACACACGTTGCAGGCTTACATCATTTACCCCATATGACAAGTCTTTTAGCAGGTCTTATATATATGAGCTTATATATATAGGCTTATATATAATTACATTATCTATTACTTAATTACATTGAGTAATATAGCAATAAAATTCTGAGCACACTGAAATCAAATGCTAGTTATAACTGGTAAAACTCCAAAATTTCTCTAATTCTACAAATAAAAATATAATCCTAGCACTTTTTTTGATACAGATTTGTGGCAAGAAAATATTAATTCAGTTAATACTAAGTCATAAGTTAAGTTATCCCAGGGATGACACTCATCAGATTTAAGACTTGCTTTAGTAATCTAGTTTGTGAATTAACTTAAGCTTTGGATAATTATTTGTCTAGATTGAAACAACAGAAAAACCTAACACTTTTTCATGACCTACCCACGCCCACAGCCTTACCACACCTATTCCTTGCCTACTTTGCAAACTTACAGGGGAAGAAATACACATACATTCACGAACAAAATCAGTAAGTGGGGCTTACTTCAGAGATTCTGCCATCCTTACGTATTCTGGTGCCTTCTGGTCAACCTTCTCCATGCAGAGTCGGAGTTTCTTTAACAATGCACACAAAAGCAGAACTCGTATCAGAACGCTGACAGAAGCACCCGCTGACGCAAACCTTTCAACGTGCCTGCGCGCAGTCAAAGCTAATAGCTGTGAAAGCCATCGAACTTCTCAGGATCACAAGGTGCCCAGTTATCTTGGGAACACAGATGGCATTGTCAAGAACAGAGACAGAGTCTCCAAACCCCTGCAAGATGAACTCTGATGTTCTGATGGACAACTTCCAGTCTTACTGTCTTCACAGAAAAACACCAACAGAAATCTCCATTAATATTAAACGTAGGGCTGGGAGAGGGGCTTGCAGGTTATCAGGAAGATTCCCAATGACCATCAGTACCTGCTATTAAAGCATATTTGAACACAGAATTCCAGCCGCACGCTGCTGTTCCATTTAATGCTTGCCACTTGAGTGGGGACAAACGGTTCTTACAACACGAAGTTGTATAGTTTTAGCAGAGCCCTAACAAACAGAGCTTAGCAGAGCTAACTAACACCAGCACAAGCACATAACTGATTTTAAAAGAACGGTTCTGTCAAATCCCAGTTGACGTTATTCATGTTTAAGGGACATCTCAAAACCATTAGTTCCAGATGAGAACAAAAAGGAAAATTAGAACAAGGTTTTAAGCCACCGCAGGATGTAAATAATATATGGCCTCTGGATGCTACTTTCAGATTTATCTTTGCTATTAGAATATTAAGCCATAAAGGACTTGGATGCGAGAACAAGCAAGGAGTTTGATTTACCTCATAGAGTTTCACAATCTCTGGAGTGTATTCTTTCTCATCAATCTGTTGTTCTCTTTTCAGCAGAGTATCTTTGCAGTGCTGACAGCAACGGATTTGGTCATCATCCTTCTCATCCAGAACAGAGCTCACACTGCTTATGCTGCTAATGCTGCCTCGGCGGGAGCCATGCACACTGTTAGGTGAGGCGTTGGGGCTAGTGTGAGAACTCAAGGCCTCTTTACTGGCACTGGTGAGTTTGCCTAAAAATTATGCATGGGTAATTTTACAGTGACATGAGAAGCCAACAGATTTCACCAACACTAATATTGCACTTCAACAAAAGCTAGCATTACCCAAAATACTAGAAAACCAGCTTGAACAGACTGCTGAAAGACACAAAAGGAACACATAACAACCAAAACTACAAATCCAAATTTGGGTCTTCACTGCAAGATCCTGCTTCACTTTAAAAGCAGTGAGAGAACATACTACTGGAAACCACTCACTTTGTTTATGCCTAGTAGCATTCTCACACTGGATCTTGCAGTTATGAAAAAAAAAACCACATGGAAAAGTGGATATGTTAATACTATCCTTATTTTGTGCTGGAAATCTCTGGAAAGCCCAATTAGCATCATTTATTTCCACAGAAAAATAGTCTCCTTTCCAATGCACTAGATAAGGAAAGTGAAGTTGGAAGGGCTTCTTAAAGGCTTGTGGATTAATTCCCTTCATGTCAGCATTTGGACAGCCATGGGCAAGACTCAACACTTCAAAATGGTATGGATATTTCAACAATCTTGGCAGTTATGACTCCAAAAATTAATACTGTCATAGCTGCAATACTCAGAATTTTGGAATACACTACTTACAGCATTAGTTTGCGCTGGTATACTTCAGTGTTTTGTTGAAGGTAATCTAAAATTTCTGACGCTAAAGAAGGAACACAAAGAATAGAGAAAGCATTCTTATTCTGTTTTACACACAAGTGCCTGCATGGAATTGAAGGACACCTTCAAGGAGGAGTTTTCCATACCTATAGGCAGAATATATTAAGCTTGTTTCTTTTTTGCAAAAAAAAAAAAAAAAAAACCAGGATGCGTTCAGCACTCTGAGTGAGATAAAGAAAGGAGAGATTAACACCACCCTCCACACTCACTTGCCAAGGGAAGACTGATAAGTTCCATGCACCTCTTGCACATTATAGACCCACACAGCCGGCAGTGGTGACGCCTGTTTCGCATGCTGAACTTATTGCCACAGTCTGGGCAGAATGGAACGTCCTGGTCATTGACCCAAGGCACAACAGACTTCTCTATAGCTGTAATCGGGTGGAGGAGGAGGCAATACACACAATATAAGACGTTAGTTCAATTAATTCCTTAGCTGGGAAACTAGAGAGGCATATAGTCTGAGGTAAGCTCTTACCAACCTCTTATTTTAGCTGACTCGGTGTTTGCTCTGTCAAAGGATGTAAGCTAGAAGATAAACAACACGTTAAAAGAAAAAAAACACACAAAAAAAACCAAAACTTTTCCTCCTTACAGAAGCACAAAGACAAAGAACCCACAACACCCCCCGCACACCCATCAAGTTAAAAAATGTGTCTTTTAAAAAGATAAAATAGGAAGATGTCTGAATTTGGCATTAAGATTCAGACAAGTGATAAACAATTACTGCCAAAATTACAAGAGTCAGAATATTTTGACACAATTCTTATATCATCCAACATTATCGTGTCTGAGTGAAAATGCAAGTTGGCAAGTGGAGGATTTTACAGAACAAATAGCTTGACAAAAGCAAAAGGAGTAATCCTGTAAAGTAAAAGATGAAGAAAGCACGTGAAGTAGCATCTTGTGCTTGAAAATACTGCACAGTAACAGAAATCATACCCACAGTACAGAGTACAACCAAACACACTACACAAGGATATAAAGGGAGGACAGTAAGATGTGAAAAGACTCAGTTTACTACTGTTTAACAATTGCACTGCCACATAAACGGGCACCCTTTGCACTAAAACAGAATTTTTTATTTAAGAAACATTTAAATGGTTGGAATATTAAGTAGTAACAAGATTACCTTTTCTAACCTGATTAACAACTTATTGACTTCAACCACATAGTGATCAATCCTGGCTGCTCGGTATTTCTTGAAATTGGAAAGATGGCTTCTCATAGCACCTTAGGGAGAGAGAACTCAGAGTCACTCGGTGTTCTACACGAATTTAAACACCTTTCAAAATGCAACTCTTCCTTTTTTTTCCCACCATTTATTTTTTCAGGTTCAAATGAAATTTTGACACATTAGAATTCCAAGTTCTCATGGTACTGAATAAAGCACGCAGGCTGGCCTCCAGCTAGCAATGAGCAGTGTTTTATTTCTACTACAGTAAAGCAAAGAAGACTACATTAAAGAAAACATTTGCAACAGATTTTTTTTCATCTTTATCCCTCAGTTACATTTAGTAAGGTGTTACCAGCCAGTCTTGTTGTCAAGAACTGCCCCTGTTATTTCCTTACTACATCTGGAACAAACACAAGATGCAAGTCCAATGATTATCTGAGGCCCATGCAACAGCAGCTTCCTCCAGATTGCTATCATCCTTCTCACCTTTAGGGGTCTGAACCAAATCCTTGATCGTATCACAGATTTGCAGAAACCTCATCACAAGTATACAAAAGAACAATACAGCATCTATTTAAATATATAATTCATTCTCAATAAACCTGGGTTTAGGTTTTGATCTTTTCCATAAGACAGATATTAAAAAAATCAGAGTTACAGTCAAAAATTCTTCTTCTGACTAGTAGAACAAAAGCAGATGTTGCTCTTTGACACTAACTGTACAATGTCACTTCCTTGTTGTAATGAAATACGTAGAAACCTCTCTGTAGCCAAATTCATAGGAAGGGGAGAGCCCCTCTAAGTAACCTGATTCAATCTCTGCAGTGGAGACATTACAGAAACCCCTACATCCCTCCACCAAATCATGTTAAAATCTGCAAGATTCATCTTCTCCACTCTGGTTATTTAAAAAAAAAAAAAAAGCCAGTTATCTGCAAAGCTTGGATTCTGCAGTCCCAAAGGACGAAATTCCTCATCTGTCAGCACCACAGCAGAACTTTCAGGACCCACCAGAGACAGTGCTGCCTCCTCCCACCTAAAAATAACCACAGCATTTCTATAATAGTAAAAGGCAACTTCCAGTAACAGTATCTGTAAGTACAGACTCATTCAACATATTTGCTAACTTCTGCAATGTCTGACCCTGCAGCCAGAGTTTGGCTGCTTATTTTTTAAAGTGAAATGACTTAATGATAGATTACCTGTACCTCAAATCCAAAGAAATAGCTGGTAGAGTTTGAACTAAGGGATAAGCAATAGTTTATATGTCTGGCAAAACATCTGCTTTAAGAGTAACCAAAAAGCCATAGATTTAACACGGCTGTGGCAACATTAAATAGCAGTGGAATAATAATGGATTATCACCTGTTTTGTAAGAAGCCAGATGGTGATGGTTGCAGAACCAGTAAAGCTGGATGCACAGAGCGAAATATGTACCAAAAAGAACTCCATAGCTCAGACCCAATGAAATGACTGCTTTTGAGAATAGTTTACATCCTAGCTCTATAGATCTTCCCTCCCCACCCCTAATCTACACTTTCCTCATCATCCTATACAATGCATGCAGGCAGCAGAGGATCGATATGCAAGCCATGACTCCACACTACAGTAAATCACATGTAATACTAACAATTCCACACAGCTTCAGCAATACTCACTTTTTCCCCATTAAAATTAAAAGTTACCTCCACCATGTATCACTCTCAAGCTCACCTACCTAGCTCTTGGGGCTCCCACATGTATGGATCTATGCCACCATAGTTGAATGACTCATATCGTTCCTGAGATCCAGAATCAGTTCTGTCATCTCCTTCTCGTTTCAGCAATTTCTTCTTTGCTCTCTTGGCCTTCTGGACAAGACCTGAAAATAGACAAGCCCGCATAAAGAAGAGCAGGCAGTTTGCCTCTCAGTATTCATCTTGTGAAACTAGGATGGTGTACTTCTTACCATCTGGAACAAATCTCTTGCCTTCACAACAAGTCAATACGCTCTGTTCAGAACCAACGTATTGTTCAGTGTCACCAATGGCAGGAAATGCTTTCTGTTATCTGTTAAAGTAGTGCTGCGGTCCTAACGACAAACAGGTAATTTTAGGCATTCCATACAGGGGCATCACTATAAAAGAGTGGACTGTATCAAACTGTGAGACCCTACTTCACAGAGCACTGGCAGACTGTATGTGCGCTCTTAATTCCTAATGATTTTCCTTGGATTCAAGGACGTTCCATACCTTCTTTGTACTTTTGCACAGAAGCACAAGCTAAGAACATCAGTGTGCTGTGCACCCAAGCAATTTCAAAAGAACTGAAAGATCACCACATTATCTTGTACAACAGCTAGTGAGAGGAGAGCAGTTTCCTGGGTTAAAAAGAAAACTTCAAACTCCAGCATTTTTATGTTGGCAGAAGGTAAGGACACCACTTCTTTTGGTAAACACATTCAGTATCTTCTAGAGTTAATTCCCTTAGACATCTGCTGAAAGCCGGGTGGCAGGTGTAATGCTATAAATGATGTTAAGTGACGTTAAGTACAGCAATAACAGCACAGTAGTAAAGTCCCAGGCTGGTACCTGGCAGGAAGCAGAGGTTCCCCCGTTCTTTAAGGCCTCCAACTAACGCCTGGAAACTCACGTGTATTACAGTACAAATCGGGAGTTCTCACGTAAAAAAACGTGCCCAGAAAACAAACAAAAGCCAACAGCAACCCGCAGCACCAAGCGCCGCGGCCGAGCGGCAAGGAGGCCTGCAGACCAGGAAGCGGCCGCGCCAGGAGCGAAGGAACGCGACGCGCCCGGCCCTGCGTACAGCAGCGGGGCCCCGCGCCTCTCTCGTCCCGGGCTTCCGTCGGCGTTCCAGCGCCGGCAGGAACCCGGAGCGCCCGCGGCACGGCGGCTTCCGCCGTACGGGACTCGACACGGCGGACGGGAGAACGCCGGGAAACCGCCGCGGCCCTTACTTCGGAGCTGGCCTCTGACGTCTCTGTCCTCGCCGAAGTGCTCCTCCTCGTAGTGCGCCCGTAGCTGCTGGAACGCCTGCAAGTCCTTCAGGCACAGCGGGCACAAGAAGCCCTCCCGCATCTCCGCCGCGTCCCCGAACGGCGGCGCGCAGCCGGACGCCATGGCGCCGCGAGCTCAGCGCTGCGGCATCGCCGGCGACGTTCAGAAACGCGGCGCCGCGGAGCGGGGCGGGGCGGCCTCTCCTCGGGGCGGGCCTCCTGTGGCCGCGGAGCCTACGCGAGGGACGAACCCGCAGCCCGGCTCCGCAGGAAGGATGGGAGAAGACGAGGGGCGGAGCGGCGGCTGAATCGAACAAAACGGCTCTGGGCGGACGCAGCTCAGGAGCCGGAGCGGGCCCGGCGCCGCGCGGACGATGGGGCGGGGCTTCACCTCGCGCTGAGGGGCTCCCGCCCCGCCCGGCTGGGGGCCGCCGCCAGCCCCAAGGCTCGGCCCCACGCTCCCCGGCTTGTCCCCTCGCCTTGGCTCCAAGCAGGGGCTGCGCGGCCCCGTCTCCGCCGTTCGCACTCGCTCGGTGGATCCCGAGCGGCCCGGAGCAGCAGAGCCCGGCGGAGGGCGGGGCGAGCGCCGAGGTACGGATGGACGGGCGGGACTTGGGCTCGGCCTGCGGCGGGGGCGCTACCGACGCGCGAAACGGGTCTGGCGTCACGGCCGTGAGGCGCCCGTGCTCGGGGCGGGGCTCCGGCTGGGCGGGCCGACGGACTGCGAAGGCGTTCCGAAGTGGCCGCGGGGAGGAGCAGAGGCGCACGTCCTTACGGCCCGGCCACCGAAGCGCAGCGCGGATTCCTGCGCGTCGATCGCCGCGGTCCGGCCGTCACTTAGCACCGGAGAATCGGCCGGGTTGGAAAAGCTCCCTGAGATCACCGAGTCCGGCCCGGCCCGCCCGCAGACAGCGTCCCTCAGGGCCGCGGCTCCGCGCTCCTGGGGCGCCCGCAGGGCGGAGGCCCCGCCGCTCCCTGGGCAGCCGTGCCGGCGCCTGGCCGCTCCTTCGAAGACCGCCTCGCTCCTGGTAGCGGCCCGACCCTCCGCGGGCGCAGCTGCAGGCCGTTACGCGATCGCCTTCAGCGTCTTGTCGCGTCACCGGTGGATCTGACCTATTTTGTATTTGTAATTCCACCATCCTGCAAAACCGTAATGGGAAATCAAACTCTTACGATGGAACTGATACATGATCAGGGGGCTGCAGCACCTCCCCTACGAAGACAGGCTGATGGAGCTGGGCTTTTTCAGCCTGGAGAAGAGAAGCTGAGGGGTGACCTCATTGCAGCCTTCAGTACCTGAAGGGAGCCTACAAACAGGAGGGGAATCAACTCTTGGAAAGGGTTGATAACTGCAGGACAGGGAGAAATGGTTTGAAGTTGAGGGAGGGGAGATTTAGATTGGACTCAGCCTGTGGCAGGGGCGCTACCGACATGTAAAACAGGATTTAGATTGGATGTCAGGGGGAAACTCTTTACAGAGAGAGTGGTGAGGTGCTGGAACAGCTGCCCAGAGAGGCTGTGGATGCCCCGTCCATCCCTGGAGGTGTTCAAGGCCTTGATGGGGTTGGATGGGGCCCTTGACAGGTTGGATGGGGCACTGGTCAGCCTGGTATAGTATTAAATGTGGAGGTTGGTGGCCCTGCATGCAGCAGGGGGGTTGGAGATTCATGATCCTCGAGGTCCCTTCCAACCCTGGCTAGCTTTTCATGCTGCTGTTATGTAAAAAGTACACTTCTAGACTCTCCCTGATTTGTCTGGAAGGATTTGAAGCACAGGTTGAACAGACCTGCTAGGATGTGCTCAATAGTCTGGATCTGGAAAAGTCTTTTTTCCATAAGCATCTCACAGAGCTCCTAGGTTTTCTCATTGCATTGCATAGGCATGTGTGTGGAGTTAAGCTAGTATAATGCTTGAAGAGAATGAACCTTGAGCAACTCGGCACTGTTTTTCCTTCTTGTGTTCCTCTCCTTGGAGAAAGAGAGCAGGAACCAGCCTGAGGCTCAATGTATTCCAGGGTTCACTTGCTGTGGCAGGATCTCCCTGGGTTTTATGCAGCTTCGTAGAGAAACGTTGTCCTAGAGAAGCTGGCAGCCTTTCACTTGCACAGTGCTTGGTAAAGAACTGGCTGGAGGGCTGGGTCCAGAGAGTGGCAGTGAATGGAGTTAAATCCAGCTGGCAACCAGTCATGAGTGGTGTTCCCTGAGGATTGGTATTTGGGCCTGGCCTCTTTAATGTCTTTATTGATGACCTGGACAGTGGGATTGAGTGGACCCTTAGTAAGTTTGCAGATGACACCAAGTTGGGAGGAAGTGTTGATCTGCCTGGGAGTAGGAAGGCCCTTCAGAGGGATTGGGACAGGCTGGGCTGGGCTAAGGCCAATGGGATGAGGACCACCAACACCAACTGCTAGGTCCTGCACCTTGGCCACAACAACCCCCTGCAATGCTATAGGCTTGGGGCAGAGTGGCTGGAAGACTGTGTGGAGGAAATGGACCTGAGGGTGTTGGTTGACACTCAGGTAAATGTGAGCAAGCAGTGTGCTCAGGTGGCTAAGAAAGCCAGTGACATCCCAGCTTGTATAAGAAATAGTGTTGTCAGCAGGAGCAGGAAGGTAATCATCCTCCTGTACGCAGCTCTGGTGAGGCCACCCCTCAGGTACTGTGTTCCATTTGTGCCCCTCACTGCAAGAAAGGCATGGAGGCCCTGGAGTGTATCCAGAGAAGGACAACAAAGTTGTGAGGTGTCAGGAACACCTCACAACAGTTGAGTGAGCTAGGATTGTTCAGTATGGAGAGGAGGAGGCACAAGGGAGACCTTGCAGCTCTCTACAACTCCCTGAAAGGAGGTTGTGGCAAGGTGTTGGTTGGCCTCTTCTCCCATGTAAATAGGGATAGGACTAGGAGGAATAGGTTCAAGTTGTGCCAGGGGAGATTCAGGTTGGATATTAAGAAAAAATTCCTTCTCCGAAAGAGTGGTCAGGCACTGGAACAGGCTGCCCAGAGAGGTGGTTGATACCCTGTCCCTGGGAGGTGTTCAAGGAAGGCAGAGATTTGGCAATGAGGGAGATGATCAGTGGGCATGGTTGCACTAGATGATCTTGGAGGTCTTTTCCAATCTTGATGATTCTATGATTCTTCGATTCTGGCACTGAGACAACTCGTGCCTGGTGCAAACTCAGGTCAAACCAACTACCTGTCCCTTTGTTGTTACCTGCCCCTTTTGTTTGGACCTCTGCTGGGGCCAGTGATCTGTAACACACTGAGCCAGTGAAGGAATCCTCCATATGTACAGGTGCCTCTGGGAAGTTGGCAAGAGCTGAAGAGATAGAAAAGGGCAGTGAGATCTGGGCTTGGATGGGAGGAAGTATGTAGAGAGAAGTGATAGTGGAAATGAGTTAAAAATACAAAATTAGGTGCAGGACCTGTGATGATGTGGCTGTAGGCATTTCAGTTTTCTTCTTCCTGTTGTGTGTGTTTTGTTGATTTAATCAGAAGTATGGCTTGCTAATATGAGAGTAAGGAGGGGGCAAGAAAAGAGATGTGCAGAATGGAAGAAGCGTTCGTCACTAGGTGGCACAAGAAGTCTGTCTGAGAACGATCGAGGACTTGCTGGGGCTCTTTGCAGTGGATTTCACAGCACACAGTGCTACTAAACCATTTGCTCTTTTTTTTTTTTTTCTTTTGCAGCACTCAGGATAACACTGCCTGAAAGCTGCGAGGCCAGCGACCCAACGACTCTGCAAGCTCAGCCTTCTCCTGGTCTGTCATTCAGAAGTAGTAAGAGTCAGGTAAAAAGAAGAGGGAGACTACCAAAGAGCACACTTTTTTTTTTTTTTTTTTTTTTTTTTAATATGCTTTTCTCTGTAGCTTCAATAACTGCTTATTTTCAGTAGGATAATTCTAAAAGCTCATTAAAGTGGTAAATACAGCAATTAAAGTCCAGTAGCTTAATGTTGAATTCAAACAGCACAGCAACAAGGGCTGGCTGCAGTGAGTTGTGATGAGAAAGGTAATGTGCTGAGATGTTTATTACAAATCAAACCTTTCACTGAGTCTTTAGTTTGTTAATTGTGTTCTTTTGCATGTTATGCCTTTGAGATTAAATTTCACTAAACTAATTGTTTTGAATAACAACACCGTATCGCGTAGGTCATTCTTGAAAAGGGGAATTTCATTCAACACTTTGAAACATAAATGCTATTTGCATATTTATGCATATAAATTATTTTTAGCACTTTCTGAGGAACTCACTTCCCATTAAGTGACTGCATCTGTCTAATAGGATTTGGATCTTTATGGAAGTATGAACACTTTTAGAGAAACTCTCATAGGATGTCTCTTAGAGAGATTTATAGAAGCAATAGAGAAAGTTAGCACAACAGATGTAGTGATGTGTTGAGTGGTATCCATTCCCAAAGCAAAATTTGGGTTTGTATATCGTCAAGAAAGCGGTAGGGAATAACGTCGGTTTGTGTTGGCATAAATGAGCTGTTGTAATACCTACAGTGGTGAATGTTAGGACGTGGTCTGGTGCTGACTTGGCCATTGCTACTAATACCCAAGAGGAGAGTGAAAAGATGGAGAGTGTCAGCCCTATAGCCATGGAGCAGTCCTGTTAGAAATACATTTCAGTTGGGTTCTCTTATGTTCTTTGACTTCTTGTAATAACTTCAGTGGAACTGGAATGTAAAATAATGGAATCTGATCACAGCATAAGAGAGGTAAATGTAGACCAGGGGTAATTCTTTATAATGCCTGTCTGCTTCTCAAGAAATGTAGTGAAGCATTTTTGCATAAATATGGTTTACTCACTGACACAAAAAAAAAAAGTTTACCTGATCTGAAAATTTATGATATTGAGTTCAATACAGCCTTTGAGGCAGAAGCAAAGAGTAGAAAAACAAAATCATCTTCCCAAGCATTCCCTGAACTAAACAGCTACTCAATCTAAATGGAAGTTCTGTTTTGAAATTGGCCTAAATTCAATTTTGTAATTTAATGATAAATTGGAAAAAAAAAGAAAAAGTAAACCTTCTAAAATTGAAATGGGTAGTGCAAAATATTTTCAGTAATGCAAAATGATTTGATTTTCATTTGTATGAGAAAACAATTTTTTTGGTTGGTTAGTTTTGATTAGATGGGTCTAAACTAACATTTTGTTGTAGGTTTTTTTGTTGTTGGTTTTTTTTGAGAGAAATAAAAGGATTGCAAATCTCTGTTAATTTTAATGAACCTCATATATTCAGTGTACTCGATTTGTCTTACAGTAAACACTTTGATAGAAAGAGTACTTGTTTAATTAGTCTGCAAAGAGATTATAGGAGTTATGTTTCTATGCCAAAACTATGATTTTCCTATGTTTACAGACTCATCAATCAAAATTGACAGCGTGATGATTTGTGAGAGCTGCAGCTGACTTAACTGTTGAGCCCCATTTACCTGATGTGCCTTTTAACTGCTTCAGTACTGGCAGGCCTGCTGTCCATACAAATTTATCTCTTCCCTTGACACAGCAAAAGATTCTGGCCTACTGGTATTGAGTTTTGTGGAATAGCACCATTTTAAATAGAGCAGCTACATTATAAAGAGAAGCAGAAACATCAGAATTCCCGTGTTTACATTTTATTTAATGTTGTAACTGTAGGATCTGTACACCACAACGTCTAGATAATGTTTGAGATCCATTTCAGATTTCGAGGAGGCCCATATTGGGCAGCCTCTGTTCTGTTCTGCCTACACAGTTGTTTAGGAGCCAATTCCCATTTGAGCAGCACATCTGAAGTCAGTAAGTGGAATACCTCCTCACTGCTACCTGCTTGCTTCACAAAAGGAAGAGGCTGCTTAACAATGAATGATTTGTGGTTCTTCAGCAGGGCTGCTGTTGATGTCCTCTTCAATACAACCTGCCAAAGAGCTTCTCCTAGTGGCGTGCTTGGTTTTTTTTTCTTGGCTGCTTTGTCTCTGAGAATTTTTTGTACAGTCCGATTCTATTTTTTATTTGTCATCTTTTTTTCTTCTGCCTTCCTCCTTCTCCCCCTCTTTTTTTTTTTTTTTTTTTTTTACAATAGCTCCTTCAGGCATCTTACACATCAGCAGTGGTTTCAGAGTCAAAAGGGAACTGATGGTGGAAGCATACATTTCTCTGTGGAAATTTCTTTAAAACAATCATATTTCAGATATCCTATTCAAAGAAGGTCACTTTCCTTTGTTTTGCTTCTCATGATTTCACATTTTCCATAATATCTTTTATCTATTAAAATGTTTGTACTGAGTCATACTCACTTATATTCAGGTAGGATATCCATTAATGATGGCAATAAACTAAATTCCTCTGGTATGACAAATTGATACCTGGTTTACCTCCATCCCATTTTGCAGGAGTATTTGTGTGTTTTCCAGTTTTGTCCTTTTTCAGACCAGATTGCCATCTTTTCATGTGAACATGAGGAAGGCACAATGTTTTGTTACCTGTGAGTAGCAAAGGAAGGTGCTACTCATGTCACCAAGCACTTCTTGTGCCAGCTTTCTTATCTGGCTCACTAGTGTCAGCTCAAATGAAAGTGGCTGCAGTGAACTCGAGAGCTGTCTTTACCTTCTGGCTAAGATCAGCACATGAGATTAGTATCTGACATGCTTTGTCTCAGTGAGGGAGCTGTAGACAGCACAGTGTTCTCAAGGAACTTCTCCATCTATCTTTATCAGAGACCTCTGTGTTCAGCCTGAATCCTTCCTTGCAAGAATGAATCCTTCCTGTAAGAGTGGGGCCTTCACTCTCTTCTTGTTGAAAGTGGGGCTTTAGCACTTGAGTGAATACTGTCCATCTATTTCCAAAAAACAAGTATGCTCCCCTCTATATCTTTTTTTTGTCATATCTGTGTTCAGGCTGTACTTGCTGTGCTTCTCCACTTGACTGCTGTATGGGAACTGTTGACTCACAGCGTGAATCTTTGATTGAGCACCTGGGGAAAGGACTGGGGCAGCCCTGGGAGCACAGGTGAAAACAATTCAGCGGCGTGACAGGAAGGGGTACAGCCTGGCTGCACCTCTCTCCGAGCTCATGTAAGGGCTGTCTTCCACGGGGGAAGGGTCTCTGCATGGAGATTCTTCGTTGGTGAAGCTTTCCACTTCGATCCTAGAATCCTTTGGTGCGGGTGAGCAATCTAATTCCCTTCCTTTGTAGCACCTCTCCATTGTGCTAGTCCTTTCATCGTCTTGCCCTTGTTGTTAGTGCCTTTCCCATTGTATTGATCTGTTCAATTGCTACAGCTGCTTTTTTTGTAGTTTTCATTCACAGCAGTGCCCTGACAGGTACCAGGAAATTTTAGTTGGCTGGTTAGCATTAGCTGAGTTACCATTCAAGTAGTGACTCTGCTTCAGCTATGGTGTTAAGTTTGTTGTTGAACTTTCTCCAAGTAAGAGTCATTAAAAGTAGTAATAAAGGGTACGTTCCCTTGGAAACACTCAGCACGAGCTGATTACAATAGTTTAGCAAAAGTGTGTGGGGGGGGAATAGAACAGTAATGGTCAGAGCAGTTAAAAAAGAAGGAAATGTTAATTGCACAGTTCGTTTTCTCCAACTTTCCCCTCCTTTTGAAAACAAAGCTCATTCTGAAGACTCTTCTACTGTTCTTCTGTAATCAACTGCTCAGTGTCTCAATAGCTGGGATGGGGATTATTTACATATGCCCAGGAATCCCTGGGAGTGTTTCTGTCATTTTCCAAAGATCTTTTGTTACAGTAGTGAAACTTCAGGAAAGTAGTTGAAATAGGTCAGAGCTCTCCTAGTGTCTGTCTGCTTACGTTATTCCAGCCAGACGAGCTCCAAATCAAGGGAGATTTTAAAAATTGTAGATGTAATAATAATTATGATTCTATGAAGTAATGATAAATCTGATTTACAGTAAATTGCTGTCAGCTTAGATTTTGCTTTTGGGGAGGAAAAAAAAAAAAAGCTCTAAACCAATAAAATCAATTCCTTCAAAACTGTCATGGTGAGAGCTTTTGAACAGATGATGATCCTCTGGCTTAACCTGGCAGTTCTGTATGCACTGAAGCACTCAGAGCCTAAAGTACAGCTAATGGAAAAAATAGACTTGCATAAAATAATCTGTGCTAGCTTTCACTAACCACAGTGGGAGAACACACTTCTTAATAAATGATTGATTTATTGTAATAAATTTTGTATGTGATTTGCTCAGGATGGCAGGTTGTATGAGCAAAACCAAGTAGGACAAACCAGCTGTTTGCAGCTGCACTATAGCAACTTTGATCTGAGGCAGTCCCCCCCCTTCTCTCCCTTCCTCAACCCTGGCTTTTGTTTAGCCATTCCACAGCATCCTTGTCTCGCAAGCACAATCTTTATACTGGTATGCATTTTTGCTATTGCCCATTTACTCACTTGGTAATTATTTCTTTCCTGGTTTTTTTCCCCCTTATTTTATATATATATTTTAGCAAGTATTGGTGGTATTGTGTAGTACTACCAAGTTTTCTTGATATTTAAGAGGCATTCATTCCTTGCAGGAAATTTTATATGAAATGGTATTCTTTAGATGAATCTTTTCTTCCCTTTTGAAATGAAACCTGAACATTTTAAAAGGCACCTTACAGTGAAAATATGCTGAAGAAACTCAGGCAGTACAGTGTGCTCCCATCTCAGCCCTCTGAGGATTTGTTTTGCGTTCATTAATCAGAAAGCCCCTGTCAACGAAGAGGTCTGCCAGTTGTCATATATCAAACGATGTATTATCTCTGGAGTTACAGATTGTTCGATAGACCATGCTGGGCATTGATCGGCCTGGGAGCATTTAACTTCAGTCAAGCTTGCTGATGTGGTTAATTATTTTTCTTCAAGGTAGCTAAGCCCACTGGCATCACTGATTTCTGTAGCTGAGGAAGTGCTCTGAGACAGAGTGAGGAAGCAGTCAGTTTTAGAAAGAACATTGGAGGTACTTCACATGCTTTGACGATATTGAGAGATCACTGTGAGTAGAGAACATGCTCGTTCTTTAAAAAATAACATTCTAGTGAAATACTGACATGGTGTAACCTATTCAAGTGTACAGGAAAGTAATGTGAATAACTCTCAATTCACAGTAAAAATGCATTAGTTGCAAAAATCAGTAGATCTTATGTTTAGGCTTGTGAGCAGGAAATCAGAGTTGTAATTTTTGTTCTCTCTACTGCTAGTACAGTGCATGAGGCACGTACCTCACGTAATGACATCTTTATAAAACGGAGACCTTGAACAAAACACAGAAGACTGGTGTTTGCAGACCATGCAAATACATATAGAGGTATTTTAATTTCAAATAAATGATTGTTTATACAGTTCTAAGAGACATGTATGTGTGCGCGTAGTAATCAATCACAATCAATCACACTGAATTCTCGTTTTCCTCTTCAGTGATTTACATGCTAGCATGACTTGCTGTATAACTAAGTTGCAAAAGGTTGTGGAACTCAGAAGGTTTGAGCAGCATAGATCAGTTGAGCTTTCTTCTTTTGTTCAAAACAAGTCTGCTTCTAACCAGTTTTGCCTGCCAAGACCAGACTCAAACAACTGAAGTTCCTTGTGAACTGGGTGACAAAATGTCTATGGGCTTAACCCCGCTGTCTGTTCCTATGTGTCATACAGGTAGTGGATTTTAAAAGGGAATATATTTGTTTGCTAGCAAATCAGTCTTACAAATAAATAAGGGCTGACCAGCATGCAAGAAGCTTCTACCTAGAAAAGTATCTCCTAGTGTTCATTTATTTATTTTGACTTAGCTTGGATTGTTTTTTTCTCTCTACTACAGTACACTTGCACAACCAGTAAGGATGTGGAGTTTACTTTTTATGTTTATTGAATCATTTATATCAAATAAACACTTTTGTGAGTCTCATCACAGGAGGGAAAGCATTCCTTTGAGAGGGAAGAACTCAGAAATCCTGACAGAAGAAAGGATTTTCTTTTTGTTTCCATTTTACATATCTAAAGAGAAGACATATTTCAAGGAGAATGACTGAAATGTTAACACATCAGGATGGAGGCTCTAAGGTGAGGTGTACACAGCCAACTTCACAACTGGGAGATTGAGTTATTCTGGGATGCAATAACCCTTTGCACTCTGCAGCTTCCTTTATGAAATTTTTGTTTTTCAATTCCAAGTCAAAGTATGAAGCCAGTCATCTTATCTGTTGCAGTTGGAGCAGTCTCCTTATCTGTTCAGTTCTTATTGTTTGGATAAATTGTAATGGATGAGGTCTCATTAACGTATGATTTAGAATTGAAAAGCCTTTCAGTTTCATTTTGAAATCATTTGCATATGTTCCTTTTTTTTTCCCAATCATGTACTGATTTCACTGACACGAAAGGAAATGATGTAATTAGTATAGTAACATCAGAACGAATATTAAAGAGCCTGTTGTAGTTCACAGGTAACATGAATATTCTAGGCTCTAGGCCCATAAAGGAACTGACTATTCTTAATTTCACAGAGTGAGGGAGGTGAAAGCGCACTACTCACCTATTCTATTCAGCTGAGTGCTTCCCAGTTCCTTTACTTGAGGTGTGTGACAAAACCACTGGTTTAGATGAGGACACTCACTCACTGAAAGATAGGTTTGGAGGTCAGCAGCAGGAAGCCAGAAGGGAATAAACATTTTTTTTTTGTTCTGTCATTTTACTTCACCATATTCAAATGATAAACAATTACTTTCTCATTCCTCTGTTTTGTTCTCCCGTGCTGACCTCCTTCCTGGGTGCTGACGTTTTTCTTCTAACCTCTCTTTACTAAATTTTTCTGCTAAGTCAAGTAACAAGCTGCCTTTGTTACAAATGGCAGACTGCTGAAGATCACAGGGAGCTGCATGATCTGGGCTGTCAGAACCCCTGTCCCTTTTTCCAAAGTGCTGGTGTTTCTCCCAGTTTTGATCATCTAGGTCTAGCTCATCATTCCAGCTTCTCTTGCTAGGATGCTGGTGCTTATACATCAGGTATCTTCTGCCTGGATGCTGCCTCCTGGATAACTCATTTAAATAAGTTAGCTGTGAACTAGAGATGTCAGTGGACTGGTCCCACAGTGACCTTCTGCCAGGATGCTGTCGCTTTTTCAGCTCCAGGTAGTTGGCAAGGTAGCCTTCTACTTCTGTTTTCCCTAAATTCTGTCTCTTCTGAATGTCTCCAAAAGATGCCTCTTCTTCAGCATTTCTTTTTCCAGGATGCTGTCTCTTCTCTAGGTCGCTTATGTATCTTTTTCCAGGATGTTGTCTTTTGGAAAGCCGTTGTGGTAGAGGCACATTTAATTCTGTCCAAGGAGAAGAATAATGTTAATTAACCCCTATAAATCCTCACTAAAGATCTTGAAGTGTGAGTCTGTGGAGTACTAAGGTCTGTGAAGTACAGATCATAGTCTGCTGTTCGTTATACGCATTTAATTACATTGTTAACAGTGGTCTTGAATTTGATCACTCCGCAGGGCCTCTGTCAAAACAATTCTGACACATTTTTACCAAGGATGGATTGATGTGTTAGGAACTAGCTGCAAAAAAGTGGGAATGCATGCAATAACAAAGTTTGGTGTGTTAATTTGAAACGAGGTGAGCTGAAGATACGGGGCAGCTGGCAGAGATCAGCTGCAGTAGCTGGGTACACAGGAAGAGCTAGACATTGTCATGAGATGGAGAAAAGGTGGGGCTGAGGTAAGAGTAGAAGCAGGAGTGTGTACATTTGAATGCAAAGTCAGTATTTCCAACTATCCTAACTCTATTGGTATCTCTTATTCTTAAGCTCTGCTTAATATTTCAGATCTTAGTTTGATGTCACAAACTCTCAGCATTCATGTGAAGAGGCAGGAAGTCTCTTTCCAAGGCCACTTGAGGCCAGCTCCTCTTCCCACTCTTCAAGGTCTCTGTGCTCCTCTTTGGTGGCAAGCCCCTGTGTGCTGCTGCTTGCCACTGAGCCTGATTTGCTTCCAGTGCTGTGACTGGTGAGAAAAGAGCATCTGCAAGCTATCAGGTGACACTAATGCTGCCTCTACATTCCCAGCCATAGTAAAGCCCATCTTTGTTGGAGTGTGGAAGCTTGAAGGTTGAGGCAATAGGTGAATGGGAGCACTCCTACCTCATTAGGTACAAGGTCTAAAAGTGGGGAATGTCTTCCATGAGTCCTTCTAGGGTTTCCCTAGAAAAATGCTTGCCAGATAGGCAGATACCGTGGCTGGCTTCTACCTTTTTTTTTTTTCTTTTTTTTTTTTTCCCCATACAGCAGATTACTTAGTAATGCTGTGGTACTGCTTAAGCTGGGAGATCTTAGAGAAGAAAGCCTCTTTTGAGAACTGTGTCAGTGTATTACAACAGACTGTGTGCCCGTTTCCTTCTCTTTGTTAGAGTAATGAATATATGCAATTAGAGTCTGTGAAATAAATACACTGACTAATAATCTCAGCCAAGGAGTGCACCAATATTTCTATAGGGATGTCCTCAATGTTATATATACCTTTATTCATCTCTTCTTTCTTCTCAACTTTCTTGACAACAGATGGAAGCATGTGGCTCCTAGATCTCTGCAGGATGTCATCCAGGGAACTTCTTCCCATTTTTTCACTTACTTCTGGAGGGGACTGCTTGCCGTTGAGGCAAACACCAGACAAGGTCAGGCAAAGGAGTAGCACTGGCAGCTGGATAGATGGCATTCTGATTTCCTGAAACTTCCATGGGAGAGAGAACAGTGGGAGAGGAGGATGGAGTTAAATAAATCTAGAAATAATGGCCATGATTCCAGACACTGAAAAAGAAATTTGTCACTGATACGTAGACTGAAGTGTCTTATAAAGATCCCTCCTGTTTTCTGTTATATTCTTCCAAGAATATGTACATTCCTCATAATTGGAACCAGGCACTTGTTCATTTTTTTCTTATATGTATAAATTAACACTTCAAACATCTAACTTCATGTTGTACAGATGATTTGAAAGCCAGAGATTTTGTTTTTTCTTTTGTAAAGAGGCAAAAATAATTTCCCTCTTAAACACTGTATTAACTGTTGCCATGCATGAGGTGCACAGATGTATACTTGCACTAGCAATGCCCACCAGGCAATTCCTTTGCGATGGGTTCTTTTTAAAATGATGTTGTGATTTACAGCACTTCCATTCTGCCTTCAGATAAAGCCTGGTCTCACTAGCCTGTTAGTTTTTAAATATCTCTTTCTGTGCATTTGAAACAGCTGCTTGTAGATATATATATCTTCTTCTGCTTAAGAAGATAGCTGTGCAGTGTAGCTACGGAGATTTATTTCATTGGGAAACCATCACACGTTTTTCAGACACGTAATAATCATCATATTCTCTATTACTGTTTGCCTAGATAACAAGTGTTTGTCTATTTCTTCTAGCTAAACGCTGGAATTTCTAAGGCACTTACCACTGATTTATTTCCCAGTAAGTGGGGTTCCTTCAACAGAATGGAATGTATCTTTAATATTACCATACAAATCATTTAGCTTAACATAAAGCATAAAGAACTTAAATGCACAGTGTTGTGAAGTTCTGTGCATTTTTAAAACAGGCGATTACAGCCCTGAGATTATTGCATAGGCTATTTGTCTCAGAGCAATCTTTAGAAGGAAAGTTAGAATCAGCTAAAAAGGAAATTATTTGATTACCTGGTTTGTAGTTTTAGACTTCTGCTGGATGCGTCTGCCTTTAAAGCTGTTTGCACATCTGAGCCTCAAAGTTGCTCCTCTTCTGCTACAGAAGCAGGCAGTATCCAATAGAACCGTTGCTAAGTTCTCTTTGGATAGCTTGTGTCTCTGTACTTATACTGTACTGCCTCTGGACCCTTATGCAAATAGCTGTGAGGTAATGTGGTTGATGTGTTTGATGTAGTTGATGTGTGTTGCTGGTTTTTTTTCTTTCTTTTCTTGTGTTTTCTTTTTTCATTGATATCAGGGATCTGCATTTTCCATGTGCTTTAAAACTGATTATTTGCTGACCTTCTTATATCCGTAGTGGACTCACAGAACAGAACTTACTGCTTTTCCATTCTCTAAGGAGATTGTGTTGGGTTTTATGTAAACTAGCATAGAGAAAGGGAAGCTTTTTTTTTCTTTTTTGCTTTCTCTTTTTCTTTTTTTTTTCTTTTTTTTTTTTTTTTTTTGCTTTATGGGAAGAAGCTTAGGTATCTTCTATAACATGAGCACTACAGAGTAAATGCAAAGAGATGGTTTATCAAGCTAAAGAATAAAATGAAAAATATAATGGATTATCTTTAATTAAGTTTATACTATGGATTCTTATTCTGAAAGGAACTGAACAGTTTCTATCTTACAATTACTTTTTTCTTGGCGTAGATTTCTGTAATCAGCCTACTAGAATATGGAGTATGTAGCAGTGGATATTAAAGCATAGCTATGTTGCTGCTGTGTTTCAAAAAGTGTTATGCTGTAATGGGAAATCAGACTCCTTCTCTAACCTGTCTTTTTAGGATATTCTTCTACACAGTACTACTAAAAACGTGCTGGAGATGCAGGTACAGGGCTAGTGGTTCCTTGGGAACATCACATCCTTGCTGATGACAATACTTGGAAATAAAACTTAGGAAATAAAGATTGCTCATATACAGAAGTAATGCAGGACTCATCTCACTTGTGGGCTCTTGCTGGCTTGCAGAGCAAACTTGTTCATGGCATCTTCTGTAATGCATAAAAGAAGGAGTGAAAATCTCCATAGTGATATCTTTCTTTGGCTGCAGGTTTGTAGCAATTTCACTATTCCAGCTATGGTTTGGTAACAAATGCTGAGCATAGGCGAAGAAAGGCACCACTTTGCATCTGTACAGACAATGGTAAGAGCCCATAATAAGATTAAAAAGGAATGAACTTAGTTGTTGTTTGCGAAGTAACTCATTACTAACATGAATTTAACAGAAAGTGATCATCTTGCAGAACTTTTTCCCCTTACCCCATTCAACTTAAAGTGATGGAACAGAAAATACGCAATAAGAGCCTTGTTTTCAGTTCTTTGGGTTTCTTTGGGGTGGCTTCAGGGGAAGCTGTTACTTCAGTCTTCTTCCATGAGAATGCCTTCTCTTGAATTTTGTCTTAATATCTTAGAGAAAAAGTGTCAGAAATTGTATATAAATGAATTTTTTCTAATATCAGTTAAACTGTTGTATTTTGAGTATAGTCATGGCTGTCAGTGTACTTGTTCCAGATTTGCACTGAGGCTGGAGATTTGCACTGTATTTTTAACAGTTATACTAAAAATGGAATATATTTTCCTTCTTGTTTGGATTTCTGTGGGAACTTGAGACATCCCACGCCTCATGTGCAGAGCATGTGAGCTGGTCAGTAGGCAATTACTGGACAACTGATAGTCCTTAATTCAAAGCAAAGATTCCTGCGAGGACAATTCCTGTTTTTTTTTGTTTTTTTTTTTAATTTTAGGCAGTGAGTTCGGACTTTCCAGGAATCTAAAGAATACTGGAAAGTACTTTAAATATCTTAATTAATACCAGATTTGCACATTTAACCAGCCAATAGCTGTCTTAGCCCCTGATTTGTCCTAACCGAATGCCTAGTGGAGTCCACTGAAAGCAGCTGTGCTTTTCCTTTACTTTGACAAGGGCTAGCCTTAGAATTTTTTTCCCTGAGTTTAAAGGATCTATATGCTCAGTTGAGTTTAAAAAAATCCTCTTGAACTTTGAAGTGTGGCTCTTAAAAAAGATAGATGGGAAAAAGAGAAGTTTACACAGCTGACACACTTTCATATATACAAAGTCATATAAGCAAATTAACTCAAGGAAAGCTAAGAATCTGATATTTAAAAATATCTCCTATATGAATGTGTTTCATCTTCACGCTGAGTGAATGAGTCAGATTCTACTTGTGATACATCAGTTGATTTATTGAATTTCTTGGCCACTAGGAAATGGTAGGATAGCTAAGGTTTATGCTTGGAAACTTTGAGTACGAATTAGTAAGTCTTGATCTGACACAATTTGAAAATCCTCACAATCTCTAAATATGAGTTGGAAATAATTCTTATGCTGTTCTCCAGTCTGAAAGCAATCTGGACAGTATGTAGGTTTGCATATGTAGCTCTAGGTTGGATATAGCAGGAGCTGCTTGTTGCAAAAACCTCTTACTGAGTCTTTTAATGCACATGCAGCGGATGCTCTGATGCATGAGACTGTGTAGTCATTGTCCAGTCTGCCACCTGACCCTTGTTTGCTTTCTCTCTATCCATCAAAAAAACCTAACTGACTCCTGAATTTCTCTGGGCCAGCTGTCAGGACTTGTTCTCCATTACAGTATCCTACAATATAGTCAAATGCTAATGCCATAGATTTCAGAACTGCTGTTGTATCACAGTGAACCTCCTGAAGTGAGTGCAATAAAGAATTGCATTCGCTTCACTCTAGATGCTTTGCATTTCTGGATGTAATAACTCCCTAAGAATTCTTATGGAACCACACCTGGGCTTAAAAAATGAATGTACTGAGCTATAAATTAATGTGGACATTGTTTGAAGGCTTCACTAATTCTGAAATTCTGTGTAGTACTTTAATCTCACTTTGTTACAGTTTTTTATTCATTTAATCACATTTTCTCAATTCTTTTTAGCGTAAAAGATTTGAACAAATTTAAACAATGTGGCTAGCATCTGTCATGTAGAGTTTATTCTCTGTTGCTTCCCCAAGGCAAGAAGTGTGTGAAGGAAGAACAACTCCATAGTTGGAGTTGTTCATAGTCCATACTGTTCTGTTAAACCTCTTCTTATTAATGAGAAAATGAGAGTTATTTGATTGCTAATAGAAATCAGAAGCAAATCAGCTCTTTTGTTTTCTCAGGGAATGTAGATGCGCAGCTTCTTTAGATCACTCCTCCCAATTTGTTCCCTGAATTGAACTAATCAGGGAGAACATTTGAGAGGGTGGGTATTGTGAACAGGTGAACATCTCTCTTCCTGTGTGATCCTTCTAAAATGCATTGAGTATGTGAGTAGTCTGCTTGGCAGGTGGACGACATACTGTATTTTTGTGACAGTCATGAGATCACTTCATCTTGGTTTGTATAACATCAGAATGCTGAAGTGGTTTTTTCCATAGAGGTGTAGCTGCATACTCTTCTAAATGTGTTTGCTAAGTTAATGGGCCTAGGTAGATTTTTCAGTAGATTTAATGATGCGGGAACTACATAGGAGGTACTACTTTTGGAGCAACCTATTTATTCAAGGAAGGTTTGGATGTTGTGTTGAGGGATATGGTTTAGTGAGAACTGTTGATGATAGGTGGATGGTTGGACTGGATGATCTTGTAGGTCTTTTCCAACCTTGGTGTTTCTGTGATTGTGTGATTATTTCTGTGGGAAGTACAACAGCTACAAAGAACACAAAAACACCATTGGATGGAGCACATTGCTGGCTACAGCACACTATTTTCCAACATAATCACCACCATTAGCTGTGCGTTTTCACCTACTATGAACCAGAGCCTGCACACCACGCTTGTAAAAAATCTGCACCAGTAGAGGTGACCCACTGTTGCCAATACTGAAATGAAGCTCCCACCCCTCACTGTGCTCGCATCCACTGCTTGGTCTCCATACGTGTTCAGTGTCAATGAATAGCAGTGGGTGTTGTCTTTTCCACATGCAGGAACTCAATTCCACACCTTTGCTTCGAACGCACTTCCATGTCAGGCTCTGCTCTGTCAGGCTGACCCTGTGCTGCCCAAATTCTGCTGCACCACCACCGTCTGCTTCTGATGACATGGGCCAACGTAATAAAACAGGAGGCATTATTTTCAGAGCAGCCCTTATAAATTTCAGAAATGCAGCCCAGTCTTGTCAGAGCCAGCACTGGTGTAAATGTGCTCCTTTGTATACAACTAGATGAGCTTTGTGGTAGTCGACAGCAGAGAGTGTCACATCCCAGATGGCTTTGTTGTAGGTTATCAAAAAACACAAGCAATGAAGATTAATAATACTTCTTCTGTTTATTACAGTACTTGGGAAGATAAAATCTAGGAGGGGAAATGAAGGCAACTCTTCTACCGTGGACTCTATTTCCTCCAGTATTGGGTCCCGATCTTGGTGCTGGTGCTTAACTGCAGGCATTGGTGGTACTAGATCAAAGGTCTTTTTTGAGGGAGCTCTTAGTTAAAGCTAGTCGACTGAACAGGCCTAGAAAACTGCTGATATCATTAGAAACTTTACTGGCTCATCCTAAATGTCATTGGAAGTGCGACCTGAAAATGGTGAGGAATGGAAGTAAAGGGCCTCCTTTGAAGGCTCTGATATTTTCAAATGATTCTCCTTTTCAAAAATTAAAAAAATGGCAAAGCTTTGTACTAACTTTAAGACTAAGATTTTTGTAGTTCTGCAAACACAGAATTGTTGAAGCTTAGTCTCCTGAATTCCTTGAAATAAATATGAAATCCCTTGAGGAAACTTAATATAGGCAGAGGTTAGGTATTCTGTTTTAAGTAATGAATGAGTAGTGAGTGAGATGAGAACATTAATTTCTGGGAAGGGAAGCTTTTAATAGAATTACTGAGTAAATTCCACATGGAATGAACAGAGCTCCACTCACCAATTGGAATCTATAAAGGCAAGGGAAGGCTGTTATATTGGAGGGAAGAGGAAGTATCCTGCCTAGCATTAAACCTTTTGCTGAAAGGACTATAAATATTGTGTTGCTTATATCAGCTAAATCGTTTTATAGTTTCATGAGGAATCAAAACCAAATCACTGTAACATTAATCCTGCATACTGGCTTACTGATAGATGTTCAATACTAAGCAGCATATTATGGAATCAGAACTTGGCAGGCTTAATTGTATACTTAAGAGTCTAACTCACAGTTTGTTCCTTCTGGGATGGAGGCAGTTTGGAATTAAAGAGTGAATTATTATAGTGAATCCATTAAATCAATGGATTCACTATAATGTTGTAATTATTTTGTAATTAATTCAGCGATGTTTATGCAGGGTCTTTTCTACAGTCTTTTCATTGAGAAGAACCCTGTCATTTGGGAAGAAAGTGGAAATCTTTAGGAAAAATATCATTGTACCATGTCTCTTGTTCAAGACACAGTCCAAGATCTCTCAAACAAAATAATATCATTTAATTAAACAAGCGAGACCGTGCCACTAGGTACCCAAACCAGCAGCTTTCCCAGTCTGTTGTTTTTTCATAGCTGCTAATTGCAGCGCTCAAGAGATTCTTGTTTTGTTCCAAGTGGGAAATTGATCCTTGGAGAAAGCAGCAGCTTGGTATACTTTGACAAAATTTTGCTTTCCAGTTTGGGAGAAATTCAGCACTAGTGAGGCCGCACCTCAAGTACTGTGTCCAGTTTTGGGCCTCTCACTGCAAGAAAGATATTGAGGCCCTGGAACGTGTTCAAAGGAGGGCAACAAAGCTGGTGAGGGGTCTGGAACACAGGCCATATGAGGAGAGGCTGAAGGAGCTGGCAATGTTCTGCCTGGAGAAGAGGAGGCTCAGGGGAGACCTCATTGCTCTCTATAACTTCCTGAAGGGAGGTTGTAGTGAGCTGGGGGTCGGCCTCTTCTCTCGTGTCATCAGTGATAGGACCAGAGGAAATGGTTTCAAGCTACGGCAGGGGAGATTCAGGCTGGACATGAGGAAGTATTACTTTTCAGAAAGGGTGGTCAGGCACTGGAATGGATGCCCAGGGAGGTGGTGGAGTCACCGAGCCTGGGGGTGTTCAAGGAAAGGCTGGATGTTGCGTTGAGGGACATGGTTTAGTGGGAGCTGTTGGGAATAGGTGAACGGTTGGACTGGATGATCCTTTAGGTCTTTTCCAACCTTGGTGATTCTATGATTCTATAATTCTATGAAATTAACAGTATAGAAATAAGAGATTGTATGATATTTCATGTGCTCTGACAGAAACAGTGGTCATCCAGCTTCCTTTTAAGAAGCAACCCTTATTGACGTTGTCAGATTGCAAAGTTGAGGATCTGTAAAAAGGTCACTGGTCCCCACTGCAATTAGGGGAGTCATGTACTTGTTTCTTCTCTGCTATTGCTTTACAGTTTCTGCTAACACAATCGTAATTATGATAGAGAAACCACGACTGGGTGTGAAAGAGGGTAAGTTTGGGAGCAAGAGAAAATGCAATGAGAGATTTAGCCTTTGACATGAAGTATTTGGAAATGCTGGTTTGGATGTTATGTTTCCAATTCTTAGCTTCACCTGTGTAGTCCTTCTGTCGAATTCACTGAGAGTTCTCAACACAGAGCATGTTTAAAAATCCCATCTGATAGTCCCTGCTTGTTCACATATCAAAGATAAAGGGCTCAGAAGCTCCTGAAGATTTCACATACACAGTGCAAGCCCAGTGGTTAAAGATTAGAGGCCACAGCGGAAACATGAATAAGGAGACTGAGTAAAAGCAGAATGGAAAGCTCTGGAACTTGCCCTCGTGGCTGATGGCAGAACATCTTCCTCTTAAAATCTGGATGTTCACATTGTGGCTTTGAAATTAAATAATTTTATTTCTTCTTGTTGCTTGGTGTTGCCATAGGAGGCAGGTATTCACTGGTGAGAACTATTCAACAAAGCAATCTCAAGTCTTGCTTTAAAGATTCAACATGAATTTGATTGTCCTCAGGCTTTCTGTGGTGGTCTGATAGCAAAGAGAAATGGGGCCAATGGCAGGACCCCATCAACAAGGCAGCTGCCTTTCTACCTGCCTGTACACAGCACCCAAGAGCAGCTATTCTCATAGGAAGTGCAAATTGGAATCACAGGTAGAGAGGAATTTTGAACAGGGATCTGATTTTACTAAAAACTCTCAGGAGCCTGTCATATCAGCTGAGGCAGCAGAATTGGATAATGGTTTGTTCAAGTATTACAACATTCCTTACTGTTGTTTCTCTGTGTCTGTGGATGTTCGTATGCGTTATGTATGGGTTTGTTACCAATGAACTGCTCCTTATTTGTCTCTATTTTCTTAGTTGTTACCATGTTATTTGGGCTACTCATTTTATGAGAGCTTAAATTGGCTCACTGTGTATTACTGCTCCTACAGTAAGATTGGTCACTTTATCTTCTAGGTTACATGTCGTTAAGAGTCCTTGGTGCTGCAACAATGAGGATCAGAATCCTGTTATGGTAAGTGCTATACAGATAATGTAGTGATGCATTACAAGTATATGAATGAAATAACATAATTGCAGAGTATGTTTTAGATTGGAACGTACCTTAAACTTACCACCAGCCCCACTCCCTGCTGTGGGCTGGTTGCTCCCTCCAGGTCAGGCTGCCCAGGGTCCCATCCAGCCTGGTTGTGGGCACCTCCAGGGATGGGTCTCGCACAGCTTCCTGGACAACCTGTGCTAGGGTCTTACAGCCCTCTGAGTAAAATTTCCCTCTGACATCTGACCTTAATCTCCCCTTTTTTAGTTTAAAGCTTCACACTTGTCCTATCACTATCAGACTGTAAAAAGTCAGTCTCTCTTCTGTTTATAAGTTTCCTTTAAGTACTGTAAGGCCACAATGAGGTCTCCCCAGAACTTTCTCCAGACTGAACAACTCCAACTCTCAGTCTGTCTCTATTGGAGAGGTACTTGTTCTCATGGCACTCTGGACCTGCTCCAACAGTTGCATATCTTTCTTTTACTGGGGGCCCCAGCCCTGGACACATTACTGCAGATGGGGCCTCACAAGGGAAGACCAGAGGGGTGCAATCCCCTCCCTTTCCTGCTTCCACTCCTCTGTTGATGCGGCTCAGAATACAGCTGGCCTTCCAGGCTATGAGCACACATTGAATAAGTTATTTCAAGGGTTTTGGGCATCAGGGCTAGGTACAATCAATTTGTAAGTTTCGCTTCAGTGTTTCAAAAGGATTTGGAAGAAAGAAGAGGGTCATTATCGATTCTGTCAAGGAGGTCTTCCTA
The DNA here is from genome assembly GCF_019238085.1 of Lagopus leucura. NCBI lineage: Eukaryota > Metazoa > Chordata > Aves > Galliformes > Phasianidae > Lagopus > Lagopus leucura. Next base: position 7,997,165 of record NW_024962279.1, on the reverse strand, counting down.
CTTACAAGGACAAGTGTTTAAGACAGTTGGTTTCTTGGCCTTACCTGCAGGGTGTAGATAACAGGAACTCTTACAGAATTACTCTTCTATGGGAGGATCTAAGCAAGCAGCAAGCGATACAGTTTCTGTTAGCCCCTCTCCCTCACCCTGTCTTCAAAGCCTGTAAGCTAACAGAATAGTTAGTAGCTTTTTAATTCTATCACTTCTACGCATCACAAATGGCACCAGGCAAACAGGAAGTTGTTACTTAAAATTCAAGCCAACATTGTGTCAAGTGTATGGATTGGTGGCCAGAAATCAAACAGGAATGCCTGTGTCTCATACCTGATTAACCACAGAAGCTAGAAAAGATGTAGCACAACTCAGAGACGTGCATGTTCCAAATATGTGTTTAAAGGCTGTGTAGAGTACAGTAAGCCATTGAGTCCCTTCTTTAGAGGGCAAGAGAATTGCCTGGGAGAGAGTAAGGGAAGTTCACGGAGTACTCATTTTAGAACTGTTCCCCTGCCCATCGTTCCAAGTCATTTAGATGAAACTTGGTACACAATAAAGAGACTTAGGAGCAAAAATAAAAAAGGAAGATCCTCACAATGAGTTGCTCAAGTTAGATGGTTTTCATATTGTACTGCTAGTTACAAAATGATAGACCTTTATGAAATTTGCATCTTTATAATAACTTTCATAGTCATTGTAATAACAGTAGACTTCTACACTGGTGCTTAATGGGTTTGTTTGCAAACAAACAGCACAAAGTGAGATTCAGTGGGTATTCAGCCACTTTTTGGGAATAGTGATTGTAATTAGTGCTGTTCTGTAGGCCAAATAATAGGCATCAAGCTTTATGAGACAGTAAAGGCACAGATGTCAGTGAGGTACATGCTGAGGCAATGCAACAGCTCAAGAACAATGATGTAAGATCCTGCTAGATGAGCGTTTTCTCAGGATTCTTTCTGCAAACCACTGATGGCTTTCATAAACAGCTTTCTCCTCCTCCAGGTACTAGTGCTCATCTCTCTCTTTCTTTCTTGATAGCTGCTATCTGATTCAAAACGTTTCATGGTGGCACTGAAGCCTGGTGTGACAGAACTCTAGAAATGTATTCCTGGAGCGGGTGGTGATGATCTTCATATCCTTTGGTGTAGAGATAGTTGTATTGCATCAGTGGTTTTCAACTTGTAGTATGGGACAATGCAGGGTTTGGAATGACTTCAAAAGGATGAGTAAAAGGTCATTAATAAAATCAGTCCTTTTAATAAATTTGCTCTGTAATGATCTGTATCTTCCCTGGAAAATACTTATAGACCTACAATTGGAGGAAGTATGAAAAATATCTTAGGAATCCTTTTTAGATCTTCATTTCAATAATGGTTTGATTCAGAGAACTGTCATGGAAGCTGCAGAGTTAAAACTTCAATAACTCTTATGTTTTTGTAGCTACTGATGAAAAATATGACTCAATATTTTGACATTTTGAGAATAAGTGGTTCATCAGGGACAAGAAGACTGTTTTTGAAATATGTTTTAGAAAGCTTCATCAATAATCGGTGGTTATTTCTGAGCCTTCCATGCTAACATTGTGTAAACAAAGCTTAAGTCTTAAGAAAATTATGGAAATGCCAAGGGTTACCTGGTAAACAAGTGGTGTAATTGGTCATTCTCTCTGCTTTATAGACACGGTATCTTTTTGTCATTTCAATAACAAATGATCTCTGGGCTTATATCAGAGTAAATCTTATTGACCTTTTGCAGGTACTTATGCTTTTATTGAAAAACAGTAACTTCATCTTCATTAAAATCACTTTTAGACCTGTCTGGGGCCAGGTACTGAGCAGAGTAATTCCATAAGCTGTCATACTTCCATACTGTCATAGGTATAAAGAAGACACATAGCAATTTTTTTTACTTGAAGATATGTAGCATTAATCAGTGCAGTCTGTAATGGGGAACTGAGAAACACCTCTAGATAGATGTTTGCCCTGTGCACATCTGTGAATGTGTCACATAGCTTAACTGCAGCTAGCTTATATTAAGTGTTTCACATCTCCAACTGAAATTTTCTTCTGTCTGTGGCGGTTCAGCTCTGCTCCTTAATGTGATTCTTTGGAAAGAATGTGGGGACCTCAACCCAACACACTGCCCTTGGCCTCAGTTATGTATGCATTTGTCATTTTTCTGCTGGACAGCAGTAATTCTGATCTCACTATGAGACATTTAAAGAATCCATCATCATTTCTTCCTATGAGCACATCACACCAGGTCCAGGGTTTGCCAGGTCTTCCAATAGGGAAAGGGAAATACTGGCAAAACACTGTAGATTTAAGAGCAGAGATGATCCTGCAGTGACCTGCTGCTTAAGAGGCACTTATATTTTGCATTTCTGTCTCCTTTTGGTACTGTGAAAGGGTGTCTGATTTAGAAAAAAATGAGAGCAGGAATCACAAGAATCAAAATTGTTTAATTTGAGAAGCAAAGCATATGGCCCAAGTACAAGAAGTGCTATATGCAACCAAACTTTATTCTGCTTTATAAGCACTCCTAAATGTTAATGACTTTTCAGAAAATGAAAGAATAAAATCAGAATACATAAAACTTGAGCTGAATGCTGGTGAACAAATCAAGTAAAAGAAGTCCTCCTAGTGCAGTAAACCATATTGTAATTGACTTGCTTTACAGTTCTCACAGTTATCCTCAAATGCAATGATGTTTTTCCTTTCATAATGCTAGAGATGAACTAAACCCATGACACTGAGCATATACTTGGTGGAATGTCATATCCTGCAGCGCTAGATGAAGTGCTGGAGTTGAGCATCACTGAGTGGAGCTAAGCACAGATGGACAGGTGACAGAGTGTCTCGGCTCCAACAAATTAGTTCATGTCACTGAGTGAGTGCAATTTGAGGAAAAATTTCCAATCCTCTCCATTTACAACACTTGGATCACATCACAAAGCATCTTTGCTTCCCACCTCCTCATAACTTTGAATTCTAATTATCAACAAATCTCTTACAGGAGTCCTGCAACTGTGCGGCTACTGGGAAGTGTCAATGCAGAAGGATTTTTTTCTGGATTGATTTTTCTTATAGATGTGTCTAACCAAGCAAAGTGACTGAAGTTGAACTTCTTCATCTTGATTCAGTGGCCATTGTTGTGATTCACAGAAGTGCGAGAGTTTAAGTTTGTCTTGTTCAAACGCAGTTTTTATTCCAGAAATGTTGACACAACTCCCTTAGCCTGTCTGGCAACAGGGACAGAGCACAAATGATGAGCAGTTACTGCTTTAAAGAGACTCACACACCCAGCTAAGGAAAAACAATCGATGATCATTTAGATGGTTCTGACTGAACAAAATGTCTTTAAATTAAGTCTCTCTACTTCTCAGATGAGGTTAGAAAATAAGAACACTCCGGCTTCCTAATTTAGCTACTAAAAAGATAGCAGATACAGCAATTTTATTGGGTTGTTTGGCTGGATGGCAAGCCTTACACTGCTATGAGTGCTCTTAGGGAAGGGATTTTTCCTTAGGGTATCTGTCATAGTTTAGAAACTACATTTAGGGGAACCTAAGGACCAATGAGAAAAATAAAATACTTGATTGGTGTCCTTGTTATTAAGCAGTAAGTTAGGCAGGTATTTCTGAGACTGTTGTATTAGTTAAGGAATTGTGCCGCCTTCTTCCCGTCACTCTGTGTTCTCACACACACAAGTTGTAGTGACTGCTGGGCTCCAGCGGATTCAGCTCAGCATAGTGATCATGTGAAAAAGGAAGAGTCAGGACTCTTTGGCATGGAACTAGCCATTCCCAGGACTAAGACTGACAGTTTTACTCTATGTTCATCCTGGTGTATTAAGACCTGTTTATATGGTTTTTATATTTATATTTTTATATTGTTTCTGAGTAAGCCCTGTGGTTGGTCACCATCATTTATATGGTGCAATTAATTCTAGGATTGCAACAAACTGTGCTATGTTCTTTGCTTATTTTATTAAAGGTAGGGATTGTTATCTGCTCATTTAGTAAAGAAAGATCCCAAATGCTTATTTAATTACTCCTTGCCAGAGAGAATTTCAGGGCTGCTGGGTCTGTTCTATGACTTTGTTCTTCATGTGGGATGCTTCCACATAGAATTGGAACATAATTCAATTACATTTAACTATGAAGAAGCAGTGAAGCGTGTAGTAAATATTATTGTTGCATTAGCATTAAATTTAATAAGTATTTCCACAAATGGGAAATTGGGGAAATTTTTATGATAGTGCTACCCACATCATAATTGTGGTTTGTACCTCAAGCCAGATTCTCTGACAGTGCGGATCCCACCCTGAAAAGCAGTCCATCACTGGGTAAAGTGAGGAAAAGTAAATGAAACAGCAGCATTGGAAGTGCATCTCAAACACCCCGTAGTTTACAGGCAGAAGGAGATGTCCATTCTGATTCTATTTTTGACATGGATCATGGCACTGCAAGTAGTTCATATCCCAGCCTTTCTTTCTTCCTCCTCACAAGTAACACAACGACCAAGGAGGCAGTTAATCATGTTGGAAGGGGACAGCTAGTTTTCAAACTGCAATGTCTTTGCTTTCTTTTGTCCTTAGATTTTTCAGAGTTGCCTCTTAAGAGCTGATGAACTCCCTCTCAGAGCTGTTTTATTAGGCATCTGAAAACAGCATGCCAGTTATCTGAGTGGATGTCAAGCAATCATTTTTAGCAGTCATTCTTTTATCAGAAGAAAATCTAAATTCTCTTCGTGCACTGTTTTTGCTTTGATAACATTCCTTTTGCAATGTGAGGATGGTATAAATAATTTCTAAGGGTAGATTTTTTGGGGGGGGAGGAAAAAAAGTGCAAAAGAAACAGTGTAAATCCCTAGCGAGGGTAATGCGAAATGGAGCGGTACACTGCCTGCTTCACTTTTCAGCAGGGCTTAATCCAGTCTTTGGTTGGGTATCTCATTATAACTACTCATTTTTACTTGAAATAAATCATAAGCACTAATGCTAGGAATTAAAAGCTTTAAAAAAATCTCTGCTATCCATTTGAACTACAAAAGGGAAGCTGCCAAATTGCAAATTGCAATAAGTATCAACAAGTTGAATCTAGTATGGAAATAAGAACTTGAGTGATTAAGAATTGATTTGCAAAGCAAGGATTGCAAACTTGTTTGTTCTCCCACACCTGCGCTCCACTTCAGCAGTACAACGAAGTAAGGCGTATCTAATGTACCTTTCCCCTAGTTGAGTAATGCACTCAAAGGAATACAGCCAGCAGAGACTTTTAAGATCACGCCACAATTTGCCCAATTATCACACCTAATGACAACACATTGTTCCTGCAAAATGTGTCTTTATTCCCTGGTAGGTTACATTTCCTTTCAGCCTTCTACCTATTGATTCAGCAGCACCTTGTGTGGAACAAATTTCTTTGTTGGCAAGTCTTGATTACAACACCAGAAACAAATTTTATGTCCTCAACATCCAACTAAGTACATAAGAGAAAGTCAGTTTAGCATCCATGGACACAGGTTCAATGCTAGGATATTAGACCAGCATAAGGAGCTGATAGAAAAAGAAGCAATTAAATTGACTAAGTGATATTTTATTTAAAGACACTTCATGATCTCCAGCACAAATAGAAATTACAGATTTTATTGCTTCTTTTGGCTTTTATCACTGTGCTTTCACATTTCTTGCTACATAGGAGGATTGAGAAGATCTGATGGGCTAAAGTTCCTAGGATATGGCCATTATGTAGGCAATTTTAAACTTAAATTAGTCATTAAAATTTGCAACCTCGTGATTATTGCTTTCTGTGCTCCCAGCTTTTCTCATAAAATACTCCCTTTACAGTTGGCTGCTTCTTGTAAGAATATTGTTTCATTCTCACAAAGGTTCTTACCAGTAAATTGAACAAGGAGAGTATATACACCAGCCTTGTATTTTTCTTGTGAAGCCTAGGAGCCCTGAGTCCCTGGGAAAAGTAATTGAGTATGCTGTATCCACTTACTGTCCTCCACAGACTTCATTCTCTGCATTCATCTCGGTGAGGTGGCAGACCTGGTAAGCTTTATTTACACTGAAAAATGTAAATGTGTTTTTTCTCTCTCAGTATGTAAGAACTGGAAGTTGTTTAGTACTCGCTGTCATAAGGAGAGAAAACTTATGGCACCAAATCTTTGCTCCCAAGCTGTCATACTGAGTATTGATCCTTTGTTTCTGAGTAAGTAAGCCCTGTGGTTGGTCATCATCATTCTAGGATGTCTCGTTCTAGTGAATGGATCAATAATGTCTTCAGTGGCCTGCTTCTGTGTGCTCCCCTCTGCTATTCAGAGGCTGTCAGGAAGCAGTGAGGCCAGCTGCTCATCAGGGGGTGGAGAGCCCGGAGCTGCATGTGGCAGGGCTGACTTGAAGCTGCGTTTGCAGAGCAGTGCGCTGCGCTCTCACTAACTGGCCTTACAGTGCCAAACATCCGCTAACCTTACTTCCGAACCTGTCTATGATGAGACTATTAGCTTTGGTTAGTCACAAAGCTCAGTAATTCTAAAGCTGTGGAACAAGGGTGTGTGTTTTGTTCGGGACTTCTTCATTTTCTCAGGAGTTGTGTTTTCCTGATTTTATTTTCATACTAACATGGTAATACAAATCCCATCTTTTGTCCAGGCGTGGTAACAGGGAAAGCAACATTTGCTGTAAATTAGTATATATTAGATCTAATATAACCGTGTCTGTGTGAAAGTTTAGACAGATAACTGCTGATCCCTTCCATCAGCTTGAGTCCTTTTAGCACATTTACACATTTGGAGTCTAAGAAATATCTGCATCTGCCTTTGACGTCTGCCGCCGTGACGGATCGATGCCCGCTGCGAGTCCGTTCCGCGCCCCGGGCCCTGCCGGCTCCGGGGTGCTGCTGCCCCCTGGCGGCCGCCTGGAGAGGACACGCGCTCCTTCAAGTGGGATGAAATGGCTGCTCCGCCCCGCAGCGCCCCTCGTCCCCCCTTACTCGAGGTAACGCGGGGTGCGCGGTGCCCTCCCGTTTCGAGCACCGAGCGCGTCCCGGACTCGTGCCGCGGAAGGCGGCTGTGGGTCACACACCGTGTGCTGCGTGGCCGTTACCGCCTGTGGTGGAGGCGAATTGCGGGGCCTGAAATACCGAAGGGGCTTTGTGGTTCGTTGAGACTTCAGGAGCTCACAGAATTCCTCCTGCGACGCGGCTGGCCGGGGCCGTGGCGGCATCGTGCAGCGAGGGGCCGGGAACAGGAGGCGGCGCTCCTGGATAAAATAAAGCAAAAGAATTTTTCAAAGAATGTACCGGGACCCGCTTGTGCTCATCCTGCAGCAGCTCTTTGTTCTCCAAGGGGAAGTAAAAAGCTCCGGGGTTTTATCCTGGTTCTCTGAGGAGCGCTGGGGCCCACCAGCACGTGCTCCGGCAGCACGTATAGATGCAGGGCGAGGTGCAGTCAGATGTGCTTTGGGCCTGCGGCGTTCCTGTGGGAGCTGTGATGCTGAGGGTGCGCTGGACTGGGACCTGTTTTCAAGGCTTCTAACTGCCCATGCCTGGAAACGCAGGAAACTCTCCCCCGCCGCTGGCTGCAGTCACGCCGTTCAGTTAGTAGTGAATCCATTCACTTCGACTAGGCTCTCTTAGCCTTTGCTCAAATTACGGGTGCTCCAGTCCCTTAATCATCATTGTGGCCCTTCAATTGACTCTTTTTTGTCCTGGAGCGCCCAAACCTGGGTACAAAAATGTGGTCCAACTTCACAAATCCCCTTGGCTTTTAGTTATCGGGACTACTGTAAGGAACACGTTCCCTGGAAGTGGGCAAAAGCAGTGCGTTCTAGGCCCCACGTTCATCTTCTTCATTGCTTTTTATGACTGAGTGTTAATCCCTTCAGAGCATCCCTTCCTTATTAAACTATCGTGTCGGCTTTTCTTATCAGTGCCCCCTTAATACTGTCTACATACTCTGGAACCATTACCTTCTACTAGATGTGTTTTGCTGCTCCCCTTCCTTCCCTGTTCCTTGAAATGTGCAAATGCTGTTATATGCTGCCTCAGCAATACATGTGAAAGTGACTTGGGATATTTGCCAGTCATCTTTGGCTTGTGAACTTCTCATTCACATGTTTCTGGTCTCTATTTGCTTGTTGTCAATATCTGGCATTTGCTTTCCTAGCTAGTGAATCCAGAGATGGCCCCGACAGGGCCTTCTTAGGCAGAAAAAGGACTTTCTTTTCCTTAACTGCTCAGTAGTTTGTAAGTTTGCTCTTCCAGCATCAGTAAGTTAGTAATGCTGGTGGCTTCACTTGCAATAGCTACGTTGTTTGGAGAGCCTCAGAGAGTGGATCTGTATTTCTAATTGTTGATACTAGTGATGTAACTTCAAATTTGGAACTTTAGTATAGGTCCTGCTTACTTACAGGAGGCAAAACCATTTGAAAATCAGTCAATTGCTCTTCATTATATTGTTGCATCTCACCACTATCTAGAAAATGAAGTTGAGCCATTCAAGAAACTATCTGTAAAGATTGTAGCCTAACAAAGTTTACTAGGGCTCTGCCAGGGCTGACAAAAGGGGATGTGCGTACACATATTAGGAAGACGGTTCCTTCCTCTACTCGTTTTCCTCATGCCTAGTGCTCTGGAAATGAATATGGCCGTGCAGAAGTGAACTCTCCTTCTCATTCTGTGGGGCCCACAGTGGTTTTAGTCTAGTGGTCCCTTCATCTATGGTTTTAATTCTACTGAAACCAAAGAGACACACCAGCAGATAAATTAGTGCAGTAACTCATTGCTTTGTCAACATCCTCTAATGGAAAAAAAAAAACCACCAAATGACTTTACTTAGATCCTTAGCTGGTTATCTGCTGTCCTTCCTGACTCTGTAGTGAAAGACAAGTGGGTGATATTTTGCACATTCACAGGCCGTAGGCTTCAGTGTTTGAGAAAAACTCTTTCAGCTCAATAGCACATATTCTAGTGAAGCATCTAACCTGCAGGCAGGGTTGGTCGTGTTTATCTGTGTCTGTAGCATTGATTTGAGGCTAACTTGTTTGAAAATGCCAGATGGAAAAGGTTGCACTTTTATTACTGTATTAATTGCTTTTGTTTTATTAACTTCCTAGGCTGGATTTACAATGGACAGAGTGCTTTGCAAATGAAAGTGCATTATTTTTCATTGTATTATTGCATTGCACTCTCATCTGGAGAGTAAAATACTCCTTTCAAGGTGTAACAAGCTGTAATTTCATTGAAGACTCTCTAGTATTCGTGCACAAGAGCACAGTTGTAACAGTTTATTCACAGGAGCCAGAAGGTCAAATTACTGGCCCTCCAATACCCAACTGGAGATACATTATAGCTCTGATGTATCGGTGTGCTGAAATTGGATGGGTTGTACCCTTAAAGACATTCCAAGCTGTTGTAGCCGTTTGAAGCATCGCTGTCCTTTCCTGCTACTTTAACGCAAGAAGAAGAGAGCCAAGAGGCTGTTTGGCAATGAAAGGGTTGTTTTCTCCCTTGCCTTGGGAAACTGTGCTCTGCTGTGTGAGCCACTAGGAGTCATTCTGCAGCTGAAGGTGGCTTAGTGGTTTATTGAAAGTCTGTTTACTTCCAGCACAGGGCAGTAATCTCATTGCAATGCAGTAAGCACTTCATATTTTGCAGCATGCTTCTTTGCAGCTGGGTGCACTTCATCCTCCCCATAGCCTGCAGATGCCATGTGTATGCTGGTGGGTTTGAGATGCGGTGCCCAGCCCAGCCTGAAGTGCAGGAATGTTGTGCTACCTGGAGCTTGGCTGAAACATCAACAGTTGTCGCAGCAATGCTGTGATGTGATGTGGCATGGCACTGTCTGCAGCAATTTCTGGGGTTTTGTGAGTTGCCCATAAATCTATGTAGTCATCAGTGACTCCGAGTCAGGAGCCATTCCTGCAGAAATTCAAAGCAAAGCTCTGTTACCATTCCCAGACTTCTGGCATTTAGCCTGAAAGATTTCCATTGAAGCACTTTACTGCCTGCTGATTCTTGGCCCTAAAATCCTGCTTGCGTTTTGTGATTTAGTATTTTAATTAAAATGACTCCATTGATTTTAAAGGGAAATTATTCCAACTGACTTCTGAGGAAAACGAGGCTTAATTTTTACCCTTCTAAATTGCTTCCAGCAGTGGCTGTTTTATCAGGGCACTTTCTGTTGTTACTTCCATCACCGGTCACATTGCAGCTCACAAGAGAAAGCCCTCCAGCTTCTCTGTAGAACGGAATCATACCGGGCGGAATCGTTGCTCACAGCGCGGCAGCACGGGGAGATCCGCGGCAGCAGACGCGGCGCTGCGGTTCGGTTCGGTTCGGTTCGGTTCGGTTCGGTTCGGTTCGGTTCGGCGGTGCCGCGCGCTCCCGGCTCTCAGCGCGGGGCCTCTCCAGGAGACTCGCGACAAAGCACGTAACTCAAGCGGCATCTGGGGGCGGGGTCGATGTGGGCGGGGCCTCGCGCGTCGCTACGCCTCCAACGGCGACGGCGCTGCGCGCTGACGTCGCGCGGCCCGGGCGAACGTTGCGGCGGCGGCGCGCGGGGATGGAGCGGCCATCGGCGGTGCGGCGGGGGCGCCTCGCTCGGCGGTGGGTGACCTGCGGGCGGCGCCGCCGTCGCTCCCCGGGGCCGCGTGGCGGGGCCGATCTCCGCGGGCCGGGCCGGGCCGGGCCGGGCGCCGAGGCCTCCTCCGGCTCCGCCGCTCGGCCGCCCATTCGCGTCGCCGCCGCCGCCTCGCGGCCGGCTGGGTCCTCCCCGGCTCCTGCCCGCGGGAGCTCGGCGGGGGCGGCGCGGCGGGGGAGCGGTGCGGGAGGGCCCTGCCCGGAGCGTCGCGCGTCGCTCCCGGCCTCGCTGTGCGTGTGGGCAGCCGGAGGCGCGGGGCGGCCGAGCGGAGCCCGCGCGTGGGGGCGCGCTGTGCGCGGTGGGGGCGCAGCGTTGCGGAGGAGCCGAGGAGCTGAGGGCCGCCCGCAGCCCCGCTCCGCTACTTCACCCGCCGGTCCCGCGCTGCGCCGTCCGGGGCGGGGGGCCCACTGGCCGCTCGTTCTGTGCACGTCCGCTGAGCTGTGCCATGGGTGCGGGAATCTGCTCGGCGTGCGGTGGGCTGAGGAATACGTTGAGGCCAGTGTATTTCAGAACGAGCAAACAAAAGAAAAACAAACGTTTTCTTGTGTGCTCCCTGCCATGCGTATCCCATACAATTGCTTGGTTTTTGTGGGCTTTTGGCTTTTTGTTTTTTTTTTTTCCCAGGAAGCTTTCTCGTTTGAGCTTTGTCAGTGTCTTATTTGGTCATAGTTAAAGGTGCAGTGACCAAAGGCAGCACTAATCCAGGTGCACCCATGGCTGTGTAGCTCCTTCCCTCTGCAGGTGTTGCTGCTGTGAGCTGCCTCTGCCCTCCTCACACTGTGAGCAGTGCTGGGATTTGTGCTGAGCGGGATGGTGGGAGCAGCGTGGTGTGTAGGGCTGGATTCACTGCTTGGGGATTCCTATAACAAACAGTAGGAATTAAGGATTTCTATTGTATCTCAGTCCAGTTTTTTAATGAATGAATGGTAGAACGACCATTCTAACTGCTGGCGTGTTCCTGTATGCTGAAATACAGGCGCTCTGCAGTGTGATGTTAGGCTGTGTGCTCCCTTATGGTCAGGCTTAACCCAGGTGCTCCAAGTGTTTTCTCTTTGAGTTAAGTTATTAGGGTGCACTACTCAGAATAGGAGACAATACTAGAAACAGTCTCTTGACATTAAATGTGCCAAAGCTGACAGAAACTCACTGCTTCAAGTCAGAGTAGGTCCTTCTCTTTGAAGGAGATGGGTTTGCAGTGGTGTTTTGTTGCTGATCAGGTGTCAATGCTTTTTTCTTATGGTGCTTATTAATTTCGGCAGGTCTTTGTCCTTTATGAAGAAGCTGTGTTGCCAAGACTTGCTGTGAAGATGACCCACGCTACTGAATGCAGTTGTCTGCAAATGTAGGAGCCAACAAATGCTATGTCCCACCCTCCCTTGACTTTCCTCTTTCTCATGGAATATATATTTCTAAAGTATTTCTAGATCTTTACTAAAAATGTTTGGATTATAGCTATGACCACATCTATGCAAAGGAGATGAGCAAGCCTGAGCAATGCTGAGGTATGTATACCTTTTGTATCTCATAACATATGGGTAATCAAAATGTGTTACTGAATTCAATAACAAATATGTTTGGAGAGTGAACCTGTGCAAGTCTGTTCAACAGTGGCAATGAACAAGGGCTTGAAATGTGCTGTCTGGGCAGAACACAAGTGATTGGGTCTTGGGCTCCCTACGTGCAGTAAGTGGCCAATGTGTGTTGGAGGAAGAGGAATGGTGGGAAGATGTGTAAGGAGAAAACCATCTTATTACAAAGAATTGGAGCATGCTACTTCTCTTTTGGCGTAAGTAGTCTGAAAGGTGAATTAGTGTACATTGGAGAAATGTTGCTGTAATGCTGTTTTGAAAGGTAACTAAAACATTTCAAAGTATTTAAAAGGCTGAGATACAGAGCTGGGTGGTAGTGTCATTGGTCCAACTTAGGAGATGAGCTGTGATGGGAATTCTGCAGACACCTACGCTTACAGTTTCTTCAGAGAGAAATTTGGCAGATTTCAGTATTTCTCAGAGCTGCGTGTGCTGATCGGTCTCCCTCAGTAAATTCCTTGGCCCAGTTTTTCATCCTGGAGCTGTTGGCTGTGATTTTCCTGGAGGTTAGTTGCCATAGAAATTATCCTGTTACAAATAAATATGCTTTTTATAATCTCTGGGTATGGTAATGGGGAGCAGAAAGACTGTTGGCCTTCCTGAGAGCAATAGAAGCTTCAGACCCATGGAGGCTTAATGGTGGTAAATCACCACCAGTAGGAGAGAGCTGAACAAGTGCCTGATTGTGTGGGTGAGTGGTGGCAGTGATGAATAGCATCATTTGGTCCCTGAGTAAAGAAAAGTGGTAGAGTTTACATTACAGTGAGTCTGAGTAATAGTTAAGATTGGAGAAATGGAAAAGGAACGACTTCTGTTCAGAGTCTGTTATGGTGGGACTTACTGACTCAGTGAAGTGAAAGCATTTTTGATGGAAAAGAACCTTTCCGAGGGAGGTGGCCATTGTGATCCTATGTGGTGTGAGATTTGGGTGGAGATAACATCTAGATTCAGTCTTGAGCTAGTCCAGCAGCAGGGTTGTGGTGGGAAAGCTGAAAGCAGAAAAGACTGTGCAGGTGGGGAGGATCAGGCTAGGGAACATATAAGCAATGTGGCACCTATTGAGATGCACCCATGAGAGCAATAAGAGAACTGGCTGTTACCGCTGCAAAGCCACTGTTGGTTATCTTGGGAGGGCTGTGCTGAGCAAGGAAGAAAGCAAGTTCCACCCATCTTCCAAAAGGAATCTTTTTAAGGAGAGAACCATGAGTGGGTCAGTCAGCTCACCTCTGTTCTGGGAAAGGAGATCAAATAAATAGCTAGAAACAGTTTACAAGCATGTTAAAAAAACAAGAAGGTGATTATGTCTATTAGTCATTATGCCTAACCACCCTGGCACCTTTCTACAAAGAGATGACTGGCTTGGTAGATTTGATTGGTTCAGCTTCGGTAGAGCTTTCAACTGTCTACCTTAACTTTCTCATAGGTAAACTGAGGAAATGCAAACTAGATATGTGAACGCTGAGGTGGATGAGAAATGTTGAGGTTGTTTGCCATCCTACTTGTTGTCTGCTCATCTAATTGCTGTACTGCTGGTGAGAATTGTGATCAGTGGCGGGAAGGCCCAGCTGGAGGCCTGTTGCTAGTGGAGTTCTGCAGGGTTTGGCACTGTGTTCAATCCTGTTTAGCCTCTTCATTAATGACTTAAATGGTGAGGTTTTAGTGATGAAGTAATGTAAGCTACCAGTTTGACTTTAAAGAAAAACTAAATCATAACAAAGTTGCTACTTTTTAATTCAGTCAGTGGAAAACTTTCACATGGCTGATAGCAAAAGCAGCTGAGTCAGTGGGAAAAGCGTTGTGATTGTTCTGCACCAAATGGCTTGCTTTTAGAAAATAGAAGTTTTCAGGTCCATGCTGCTCAAAGATCAGAGAAGGAATGCTGGTTTTGAGTCACTGGGAGGAATATCTTACCAGTCTGTGCCAGATCAGGTCAGCTGTTCATCTTCCACAAGTCAGTGTGAATGTGATGCTTTCCAAAACCCAGGGAGAAGGACAAATGTTAGAATCACATGCAGCCTGCTTGCTGGTAGATCTCTTTCCTTGCAAGCCTACTGTTGTAACGTGTATCAACCCTCTTGTAACTCCAAGCCTGTGATAAAGCTTTGTTTGTAGAACTAGAGGTGTTAAATCTTGTCCTCTGTGCTGGCATTGTCACAGGTGGATGAGCTGGGAGAAGCAAGGAGAGGCACTCTTTCTGACCCATTCTTTTGACTCAGTCTCTGTAGTGCCTGAAATAGCTGTGCTGTAACCTTTTATCTCTTGGGAAGCAGGATGAAAATAGCTGTTTTTCCGTTCTTTGTGGTTCACTTGTTCCTAACATTTGAGACAGCTTTGACACGTAGTAGCAGCATCTCCTGGCAGAACGAAGGAGCATCTCTGAATTTTCTCTACCACACCTCCTTTCTCTGGTGGAAAGTTACTGCCAAAATGCTTGGCATGGCCCAGTAATGTATTCCTCCAGAGTGTGGAACATCTGATTGAGATAATGCCAATAGCAAGAGTGGGTAATAGGAGGATAACTGGCCTCAGAAAGAGATACTTAAAGGAACTGACAACACCAAGCTGAGCGGTGCGGTCGACATGGTGGAAGGAAGGGATGCCATTCAGAGGGACCTCGACAGGCTGGAAAGGTGGGCAAGGTGAACCTGATGAGGTTCAACACGGCAAAGTGCAGAATTTTGCACATGGGCTGGAGGAATCCCAGGCATCCCTACAGACTGGAAGGAGCGGTGCTTGAGAGCAGCCCTGTGGAGAAGGACTGGGGGTCTTGACAGATGAAAAGCTTAACGTGAGCCAGCAGCGTGCTCTTGTGGCTCGGAAGGCAAATGGTGTCCTGGGCTCCATCAGAAGAGGGGTGACCAGCAGGGACAAGGAGGTGATTGTCCCCCTCTGCTCTGCTCTTATGAGGCCCCATCTGCAGCACTGTGTCCAAGTGTACAAGAAAGTACAAGAAAGACAGGGAGCTGTTGGAGAGGGTCCAAAGGAGAGCCATGAAGATGATCAGGGGACTGGAGCACCTCCCCTACGAAGACAGGCTGATGGAGCTGGGCTTGTTCAGCCTGGAGAAGAGAAGCTGCGGGGTGACCTCATTGCAGCCTTTGGTACCTAAAGGGAGCCTACAGACAGGAGGGGAATCAACTCTTGGAAAGGGTTGATAACTGCAGGACAGGGGGAAATGGTTTGAAGTTGAGGGAGGGGAGATTTAGATTGGACAGATTTAGATTGGATTAGTCAGGGGGAAACTCTTTACAGAGAGAGCGGTGAGGTGCTGGAGCAGCTGCCCAGAGAGGCTGTGATGCCCCGTCCATCCCTGGAGGTGTTCAAGGCCAGGTTGGATGGGGCCCTGGGCAGCCTGGGATAGTATTAAATGTGGGGGTTGGTGCATGCAGCAGGGGGTTGGAGATTCATGATCCTTGAGGTCTCTTCCAACCCTGTGATTCTGTGAATGAAATCGGTTCCAGTGTATGAACTTTTTGACAAGAGGGAAGCTAAAACAGTCTGGATTAGTCCTTTTCAAATTGCTCCTGTAAATAATTCAGTATTTGCAGGGAGGCTCTCAGCATTGCGCTCAGTGCAGGCTTCAGCCTATGAAGGAAATTCCGGACATAGATGGTCTTCAACCACACCGATGCAACAGTTGCCTCTGCCACACTGAAATTGGAACTTTCTACCACTGTGTGTCCCTTCAACAGAGAAAATTGATTATAACAACTTAAAGCAGTTCCTTTTGATACTGAACTGTGGCATACTTTGACAAGCAGTGCTTAAGGCTGCACTTTAAAGGGAATGTGTTTGCGAGTGCATGTTACTGTAGCAGATTTTTATTGTGGTGGTTTTGAGCTCTCCTCATTTCTAAGTTGAGAAGGGACCAGAAAACCAGTGGAGATGGCAATTTTGTGTTTTATGCCTTTTCCTAAAGCTTCACACCTTAACTCCTGGCCTTCAATCATCCTGGGGCTCCAGCAGAGCTGAGTGCCCCTCTGGGGCTGTGTGCCTCGCACTGCTTTCACTACGCTTGTCATCTCTTCCTTGCTGGAATGCTGAGAGACAAGACATATATTACTTGTGTGCTATTTCATTTGTATGTTTTTTAATATGCAGATCCTGGCTGCTCTTTTAATCAGTTGTAATCTCTGGTTTCAAATAGTGAGCGTGTGCAGATATCTAATGAAGAAATGACTTTTTGCTAATGATAATATTAGCCAATGCCTCTCTTTTGTAATCTGGTTTATTTGTTCTTTGTTTTCATATCCCAAGCTCTCTTATTTTTTGAAAACTCACCATTTTAAATATTTTCTTAGTATTTCTGTACTCTTTCTCAAAAAGGAGAGTAGTTTCTTTATTTACAAAATGCAGTACTTGAATATCAACTTTGTCATTGTTGGTGGTGCAGAGTCCGGTTGGAGGCCTGTAACCAGCGGTGTCCCCCAGGGGTCTGTGCTGGGTCCGGTCTTGTTCAACATCTTCATCAATGACCTTGATGAGGGGATGGTGGCCACCCTCAGCGAGTTTGCTGATGATACGAAGTTGGGAGGATTGGCTGACACGCCTGAAGGCCGTGCTGCCATTCAGCAAGACCTGGACAGGCTGGAGAGCTGGGCAAAGAAAAACCGGATGAGGTTTAACAAAAGCAAGTGTAGAGTCTTGCATCTGGGGAGGAATAATTCCATGCACCAGTACAGGTTGGGGGATGACCTGCTGGAGGGGAGCTCTGCGGAGAGGGACCTGGGTGTCCTGGTGGACGACAGGTTGGCCATGAGCCAGCAGTGTGCCCTTGTGGCCAAAAAGGCCAATGGCTTACTGGGGTGCATTAAAAAGAGCGTGGCCAGCAGGTCAAAGGAGGTGATCCTCCCCCTCTACTCTGCCCTGGTGAGGCCTCATCTGGAGCACTGCGTCCAGTTCTGGGCTCCCCAGTACAAAAAAGACAGGGATCTCTTGGAAAGAGTCCAGCGGAGGGCCACAAAGATGGTGAAGGGCCTGGAGCATCTCTGCTATGAGGAAAGGCTGAGTGAACTGGGTCTGTTCAGCCTGGAGAAAAGAAGGCTGAGAGGGGACCTGATCCAGGTCTATGAATATCTATGGTGTGGGGGGCAGAATGGCGAGGCCAGACTCTTTTCAGTGGTGAGTGGAGACAGGACGAGGGGAAATGGCCAGAAACTGGAGCATAGGAAGTTCCGCACAAACATGCGCAAGAACTTCTTTACAGTGAGGTGACGGAGCACTGGAACAGGCTGCCCAGGGAGGTGGTGGAGTCTCCTTCTCTGGAGATGTTCAAGACCTGCCTGGATGCCGACCTGTGCGACCTGCTGTAGGGAACCTGCTTTGGCAGGGGGTTGGACTCGATGATCTCAGGAGGTCCCTTCCAACCCCTACAATTCTGTGATTCTGTGAAAAGAAATTACTTCTGGTGAGTCCTTGTTGAAGATGATGCAAAATCCCATGTCTCCAGCTGCTCTGGCTGTAACTGCAAATATAAGTCTTTTGGTAACACCACTTAGGAGTAATTGTGATGTGTTTCTGCACTGCTTCCCTTCGTTACAGCCAGCAATGTGGCCAGTCTTCCCCAGCCCTGTGTTGCTCAGATTTGAATTAATTTTCTTGTTTTGGTTTACATCACAGCTCTGTAGACAGCCCTACTACTAATGGTGTGGTGGGATGTCAGCATGGGGTTGGGAAATAGGCAAGTTTCCTTTCACATCTTGTAGAGCAGGCCAGCTTTTGAAGAATCTTTGTGTATGCCCAGATCCATAAAGGTCTTTTTTTCTTGCAAAGTACCTGCAGGCTGTATTTTCAGTGTTGCTTCTGAGCTTTTAAATCCGTACACATCTTATTATCTTTTTTCTTTTTTTGTGTGGATGATGTATATAGTTGGGAATGTTGGGAAAACAGAGTACTCTAGTTAAGTCTTTCGTTAACCTTGGTTTAACTTTCTTGAAACATGGATTTTTATTAAATCCAGGGGAAAATAGCCTTGCAGTGGCTGTGGTAGGCTCCAGGTAAGTATTAAATGCTACGTGCTCGTAAGCAATTTGTAAGGTGGCAGCAGTGAGAGATGATGTAGATGTGGCGTTAATCTTAAGGGTAAAGCTGGTTTGATGCTCTGCTCCAAAGGTCTT
The DNA here is from genome assembly GCF_019238085.1 of Lagopus leucura. NCBI lineage: Eukaryota > Metazoa > Chordata > Aves > Galliformes > Phasianidae > Lagopus > Lagopus leucura. Next base: position 7,978,817 of record NW_024962279.1, on the reverse strand, counting down.
AGATAACCTTAAGGCAGCTGCTTGACCTTTGTCTTTTTTATCTGCAAAGTAGGGAAGTAGGAGTAATGCAACATAATGCAGTAGCGCTCCAAGGGTACGCACGTGAAGCACTCACGTGCTATAGGAAGTTAAACCTATCACCTTTCTGTGCAGTGAAGTTTCATGGGGATGCTTTAAGGAAAGTTAGTACTTCCTAGAAGGAAAAGCAACAAACTGCTGGACTACAGAACCAGTGCCATTGCCACACAGTCCGATCATTACAGAGTGCAGCGCTGTGCTCTTGGAAATTTTCTGATAGGTGTACGAGCTGTGGGCTGCAGACCGCAATATTTGTTTTGATTTCTGTGTGAAGTTCTTAGCATATACAAAACCAGAACGTATAGGCATTGGTACCTCTGCGCAGTTGGTATTTTTGGAGGAGTCCTGACTTCTGCTTGGTAGCTTTAAGGCACTGCCTGAGCTCGATGACGGAATGTTCCGAGTGGTGGAAGAGATTCCGGGACCAACCGGTGATGCTGCAAAGCAGTGGAAGCGTTCCTGAAAAAGTCACTTCCTTGAGCCAATGCAGCTTCCTTGTAAATGAGAAAAATGACCTAGTTGTGACTTCTTATGTATTTTACTTTCATGTGTGTTGTCCTTCCTATAAAGTTCTACCCTTGCAGAACAGCTGTTGATCTTCATATAAGCAGCAACCAATGAGCAGTGCTGCTTTCAGTGTAATCAGCAGTGTATTTCAGCAGTAATTTAGGGACTGTGCAAGGGTGGTGCTGAGAATGTTTGACTCCAGCATGGGCGTGTTCAGGAAGATGTCTTCTAATTAAGGGAGGAGCAGAAGATATCTGTTGCTTGTCAAGGGTGTTTGGTGTCTGTTAAAATTACGTTTGGGTTACACAGATTCTCTTACCTAAAGAGAATCTTTATATTTGAGCTTTGAGGAACAGAAAACTGCATTAGCTTTGTGGATGAGCAGCAGTAGATACAAAGCCAGAGGCAGGAGCAGTTTCATCAGGCTGTGTACCTGAGAAGAGCATGGTGCTGATAGATCACCTCCTGGTAGATCTGTGGCCGTGTTACCTTTGTGCAGCAGAAGCATTTGAAAAGTTGATGAGTGCAAGGAGTGGAAGTGGTGACTACTTGGGATGTGCTGAAGCATAACATCTTCTGGTGTGTTTCTCCCCACTTCTTCTCCAGAGGAGAATGGCTTTTAGTGCCTTCTGTGAGACCTCAGGGAGGTTCTTGCCATTGGTCGCCCTTAGCAAACCAGGGTGGACTGTCTGTCTGGTTTAGGGTTTAGGCCTGCGAGGACCCAAGGAGAAGGACTGTATGTCACATGTTTTCTGTGGGCTCAGAAGTGATGCTGTATTTGCTCTGAATATCTTAATACATTGCTCCACAGCTGTAACCCACACACAGGCATAGTTAGCATCTCTGCTGTTTTATTAATGGTGTGCTGGAGTGAGTTGGTGTTGTTTGGTACTCATACAAGTAACAGGTGATTTATTGTGTAAGCTGTGGGCCTACTGGTCAATTAATTGATCAGTATTATATTGATCATCTGTAGCGCATGTGTCAGCTGACTTTAGTTCTTCTCACCATAAACATACGTATGTATTCATAAAATTCATTCTGAGTTATTCAGGAGTGAGATCTCTATGCATTACTTTCAAAAGAATCTAAGTATTTTTCTCCATCTAAAAATACATAAAAGGCACTAAAAGTGCCTTCACCAGTGTCACCCTCAGTGCTCTCTCCTTCAGCTTGCTGGAAGGCTCATATTTGGCATGTAGGAAAACATCAGGCACAGGCTGACATGCTGAAAGCCTTGTAACAGGACTGACTACCACTTTAAGCCCACATGTCAGTGGCTGAGGCTGTACAGCCACCAGGCTGCATTCCTGCTGCATCTGTGGTGTGAGAAGGGAAAGCAAGGGCAGCAGAATCTGCATCATTCAGCTGAGTTCCTTGCTGGCATCTGGATACTGCTGGGAATAGGTTACAGGGTTTAGGAAAATTGTTAGACACAAATCAGTAAAACCTATTGCTATCCTACTATGCTGGTTTTGCCCTGTCGCATTGTACAGTTGGCAGTAGGTCTCTTGTTGTGCCCCGCATCCCCTGCTCCTATTGCAGTGGCAGTTGCTCTTCACCCAGTGCCTCCCATCGCTCTGTTTGGCTCTTTATCCAAAGCTGTCGAATTAATTCAGTCAGTTCCTTGGGGGATGCTGCCTGCTGCTGAGCACCATTTCACAAACGTAGCTGGCTTTGGGCTGTTGCCTTTTCTGAGCTCTCAGGCACAGAGCCTCAACAGAGATTTGGCTTATATTACACATACCCTGAGCAGTTTTTCCTCTTCTTCCAGCTGGACTGCTTACTGTGCTGATCATCCTGTTCCTGCCTTTCAATTTGCTCTTTCAACCATGCTCCATTTACTTTCCTACACAGAGTACCTTCAGTGTCAGGAATGTGGCCAGGTGAGGGGCAGCCCTATAGCTATAGTTTTCCAGATCCTTTCTGGCAGGAATTTTGGAGGAGGAACTGTCTTGAAAACTGCTGATGTTCTTTCCATTAAAAACAGTGTTGGTTTTTGGCCCTTAAGTTTTTCCTGCTGCCATCTCAGCTGTAACTTTAAATTTAATTTCTACTTTTTTTTCTTGCACTTTTCCCAAATTCTTCATTCTCAGATTTTAAAGATTATTTTGTCCAATCATAATATCTAAATAAATGAAGCTGGTTTCTCCATGTGTTGTTTTGTCTTGCTGTTATCCAGTTGTTCTTTTTGCACAAACTATCACTCTGTTGCTGTTGTCTTCCTCTTCAAATGTTGTCCAACCCTCCCCAGAATACTGCACCCATTCTGGTTTCCCCCGAGCTCCTCTTGCTGACAGCATTACTTTTGAGCTCAGAGCTCTGTGTCTGTTTTTACCCTGCTGCTTGTTGCTGCTGAACAATGATATTTCTAAAATACGTTAACCTTTCCATGGATATAAATCACTTGCCATGGTTCCCAGTTACCATTATGTGACTACTGCCCCATCAGCCTTTCTGGTGAAACTGTTTGCCTTGATACAGAATCTATTTAAGGATGAGTTTGGCTGAGCACTGTGGGATTTCTCAAAGTCAGCTTGGCTGTATCTTTGTAGAAGTCATTCTTCCCTGGAAGCAGCAGAAAAATACTTTTCTTTCTCCAAATAGGAGAGATGGTAAGAATCTGCTATGAAAGATCCCTGCCAGCTGTGGATTCCAGCTGTGTGATGAGATATGAACCTGGCCTGTTTATGAAATAAAATAAACGTGAGAGTTCTTTAGCTAATTGTATTTGAATATCAGTGTTAAGGACTAGGGATGTTTAAATATTGTACTAATAGTCGATTTTGGAAGACAGAATCTTTTCTGTTTTCTTCCCTGAGCTCTCTGGTTTTTCTCCCAGTTTCTGCATAGGCTTTGTATCTGTAGCAAGCTCTGCAGCTGCAAACAAGTCGGCTCTGAGTTATTTCAACAGAGTTCATTTGCCTATAGAGAAATATCCCTTCACACACCAAAAATTGTGCTCATCTTCTGGTGATTTTATGAGGACCAGGGATGTCAGCACCAGCCCAGGAGGAGCCCTGCTGGGCAGCTGTGCTGTGAGGCACGTTGCTCTTGGCAGTGACTGGTTGAGTAAGTAATCTCCTTTGGAAAACGTGGGTAAATCAACTGTGTTAGCATTGTGGCTCTTCTGGAATCTGGCTGCAGAAATAGAGCCATGTGTTTGCTCCCTGCTGACACCGTCTGCTCCTGTGTTCCTCCAGCCAGCATCCGTCCTGACTGTGGGCTTGTCACAGGAGCAGGGAGTGTGTCAAAGTGGCCCTGGGAATACCGTGCTTCCTACTCTGGGACAGAACAACTAAGCCAGGGTTGTGTCTGTGGGAAGGGTGTGCTTTGCCCAGCTGGGCTTGGATTTCTAAATCCTTTCCTGCTCATTTGTGCTCATGCTCAGTGTGCAGGGGGCCCTTTATTATATCCATACAAGGAATTATGTTTGCCGGAACAGTGTGGCTTCCAGTAGTCTGTTGTGAAGGAACGGTGCACAGGTGCTGCTGCAGTGGGTGTTGCCTGGTTTTTGCCTCCTGGCAGATCACTGTGAGGCACAGCAGTAGTTCAGCCTGGGTTACAGAGCACGTAGAACAAGGTTTCTTGTACAGCACAGTGAAAGGCACTTGTGTTTCACGGTGCTCTCAGCTTTGCATCCTGTTGGCTAAACTCAAGATAAACAAGAGCAGCCTTTCTGACCTGTGCCCGGAGCATCTGGGTGACTGAAAAGGAGGAGAAAGTGAAATGGGTACAGATCAGCCTGATCTTGGAGGCTTTGCCCTGAAATCTAGCTTGCTTCCAGCTCTGACAGCTGGCCAGAAATCCCTGGAGAAAATGTGCCTTCCCAAGAACCTCTCAGTTATCCTGTAAGATCCAGTTTTAATTTCAGTTATATTGGTATCCCTTCAGTTAGCTGAAACAGTTTTAAATAGCCTGGCTTCCAAACACAGTTACATTTTAAATTAAAAAAACATATATATATATATAAATTGGAACCATGCTCACTTTATTTGTTTGTGTACATCTTTCCTTCCATTTTCAAGAATTGCATCTCATGTCCAATTTCTTTTTGCAGTTTTGTTCAGTGGAGGGACTGCTGTATGTCAGCCATGCTAAAGGGCAAGTGATGGAGGCAAGTATTAGTTTATATATTCATAGTTATCTCATACTGTTTTTACCAGTTTCGCCTTTTTAACTGCTTTGTTTCTTTCCCACTGCTGCTGTGAAATACCTGCACAAGTGAAAGACTGTATGGGCATGTTCTGGGAGGGAACCATGTTATGTGATCTGCTCAGTGTGACTGTGGGTATAGAACGACTAACTGTCCCTGATGTACTGTATGCTCATACAAATGAGAAGTGTTGCTGAGCTTCATCCTGAAGGCACTGCTTTTTTTCCCTCAAATATAGAACAGAGTTGTTACGAGTTGAAAGCAAGCATAAGGATTCAATGTTATTGCAAATAGATGTGCTAATTTATTCTGCTGATTCACAGTTCTTCTCATTTTTGAGTAAAGCAAATGTTTTTCTCTGCAAAGCTAGGTACTAGTACAAATAAGTAGCTCTAAGGACCTTCGTACCAGAAATGCTCTTTGAAAAGCTTTGTTCAGACTCGCAACAGATTCACCATACGGAAATGTGAGCAGATGACCACAAAGCTTCTGTAGGAGCTTCTGAGTCATGAGTCAGTGTAATGTCAGCAATCATTCACAGAACACATGGGCATGGCAGTGACACGTTTGTGAACTAACTGGGCTCATTTGTTTCAGGTGAGTTTGTAAATTGAAACAGAGCTGATTGGAGCAGTTGATGGTTTCCAGCAGCTAATGAATGCATGGAACTTCAGTTAGAGGTGATATTGTTTTAGATCAATAGTATTGCCAGTGGTAATCTGCATAGAAAGCATATGGTAGATAGTAAAAGTAAAAATGATGAGTGAGGAATATGTTGGAAATCTGTTCTGAACTACAGCTTTTCTGCGAGACCAAACTGAAAAATGAATGCCAAGAGAGTTAGCTAGAATGGAAAGTTACAGGTCAGCTGTCAAGGCTGTATTTCGTACGGCAAGTAATTCTGGGACTCCTGCTTTTTTTAGCCATTGAGTTTTGTTCACTTAACTGCTTTTTTGTTTTGAATTTTGTTCACTTCTTTCTGCTGAGTGATGAGAAAAATCTATTTGTGCCTTTTTTTCTCAAAACCAATGAATAGGAACATGAGATTCAACTTCATGGGAATCAGTTACGTTAGAAAAAAGTAGAAGTAACTTAAGAAAGAGCTTAAAAATCCAACTGTGATACTGATCACCTAAGGCATTATGTATGTAAAAATAAAAGATTGGTGGTTATCTTTTGATTCTGCCACAGTTCCACAGTGAACGTGGGTAAATATTTTTACTTTCTTCTGAGGTGAAGCTTATTGCTTTGCCTTTAAATGGGTTATTGATTAAAATGATGATATATTTTAACTGGTGCTTTTAACGTGGTTTCAAAGTGCTCAGCTAAAATACTGTAAGATTCCAGTGGTTTGCTTTGTAGTTATTGAACGTCATCTCACCTCCAACTTAATGCAGTGATGTTTGGGGAAAAGAATAAAAAGCAGAAGGGAGTGTGATGCAGCTCTTGGATGTTTTTGGATGCCAGTTTAAAAAGCATCTTGGAACATCTGTTCTAACCCATTGTGTTGGGTTTCAGAAGTACAAAATTGAGAGCTCTGCAGCTGTAGCCTCAGTGCACTGTATTTCTGCAGCTGCTTCAAAATGCAAACGGATGTTCTCAAATCCCAAGCATGCGTTCCATTTCACATGAAATGTTTTTTAAAGCACAGGCTGCCTTTTGCCAAGATTGAGTTGACTTCTGTGGTCTAGTTTCTGTATTTTTATAGAAGCCTAACCAAAGTGTTTTCCTGCAAGAAAACAACGATCAGCTTCTGAGCACGTGATCTCATGGTGCTAATGTGAAACTCAGATATTGTGTCCTTCCTTCCTTCCTTCCTTCCTCATTCCTTGCTGTACTTCTCCAGCAGTGTGTTGTTACAAAAGTTCTCAGTTGCACAGTAGTGTAACCAGCTGCTTTCCGAGCTCTGCTGATGTGAGGAGGGGAGGCTGATGTCTTCTGGAGAAAACCTGCGTGTTTTCCCTGCCGTGGAGGCTGAGCTACACGCTGTGGTGCTGCATTCTCTGCCCATTCAGAAGGGTTCCTTGATCTTCTTTTAAAAAGGAGTTTCTGTTTTCTCCGAGAATTATGGATGGGACTATGCCCATTGAAACCATTTCACTTGCCTGTCCTTGCTTGACTTTCCTGTCTAGTTTCCAGTGCAATCAATAGATGCTGGCAGCAATAAGGCATTTCTTACTGCTTGGAGATAAATGGTTAACTGATTTGGAAATGTTCTGTCTTCTTGCATTTATCAAATACTGTGGAGTTAAGCATTCTGCAGGAAAATCAGGTAGGCAGGACAGATGTTATGATTGAAGCATGTTCCTTTGATAAGGAACAAAATTAATTCTGCCAAAAAGTCTAACATGTTCTATGAAAGTGTAACTTCACGTTATGTTACATACTACTGTGGGCTTTGTGTTCTTAATAACAAAAAAACCCCTTGTTCTTTCCCTTCCTCCTTCCCCACTTTTGTAGACTTTTTTTCTTTAAAAGAAAGCCTTTCTTGCTTCACTTTGTGCTGTGCTTCTTCCCCTAGGCAATAAATGAATTGTCTCATACAAGCTTTGGCTTCTGCACACAGCCTTAGATGCAACTAATACCAGGATTGAGGGATGCTTGGAAAACCGATAAATTTGTTTTGTTAATGGCATGTTTTGTACATTGTTTTTTTTTAACCCACTAGTTTCTGCATGGATGTGTAATAATGGCTCTTTTGTTTAACATTAGATAAGCATGAGATCACCGTGGCACAGCTGCATGTGTAGTCACTCTTGAAGCAATTGCACACCTAATTGGCTGACAATCTTGGCATTTTTAAAACAAACACAAGCCTTTTAAAGACAGGGGACATGTTTATTTACGAATAGTCAAATTAACCGGTGGGGTGTCATCAATGGAGCCCTCTGGCAGTGAACAGTTGTGCGATGACCCTGATCCTGGAGGCAAATCCCAAGATCAAGAGACCAAAAAACAACATGAATCAGAGCAAAAATTATCCAAAATAACCCATAATGCTTTGGAGAACATTAATGTGATTGGTCAAGGCTTGAAGCACCTTTTCCAGCATCAGCGCAGGAGGTCGTCAGTTTCTCCACATGATGTTCAGCAAGTTCAGGCTGATTTGGAGTCTGACATGGATTTGGAAAGCCAAAGCGCCTGCGCTGAAATTGATGGTGTCTCCACCCACCCTACAGCTCTGAACCGAGTGCTTCAGCAGATCAGAGTGCCACCTAAGATGAAGAGAGGGACGAGCCTGCACAGCAGGCGGGGCAAGACGGAGCCTCCCAAAGGAAGTCCCCAGATCAACAGGAGGTCTGCACAAGATATGCAATCAGGTCGTCCCAGATCGTCGTCCACTACAGATGCTCCCACGAACTTGTCCGTGACGGAGATTGCTTCTTCTGTCTGTGTAGGTGGAGAGGAGGCCACAGCAGCAGTAAGTTACTCAGATTTACCTTTGGTGTTTATCATCTCCTTGTGTGTTTTCTTAAGACTTTTGAACCTTGTTTTTAAAAGCAAGTGTCTTTCAGCAAACTGAACTACTACTGTGTTCAAAATCTTTTTGCGTGTGATGAAGCAAAGATGCAAGCATTAGTCATTTTCTCACATGGCAGGTGCTTATTTTATTTGATTGCTGAAATGAGGACTACTTCTGCAGCATGTTAAGCTGGTCAGATGGTGCATTGCAGGCAAGCAAGGAATGATGGGAAGAGCAGCAGCCTGAGTAGTCCTTCTTAGCAGCTATTTCCTGCAACTGATGTGACTTTTTTTCTTCCCTTCATATTTTATTGTGTATTTTCTAAAAGTGAGGAATTCCAGTTTGAGCAAATGGAGCAGTGGTTTGTTCACATTGTAGAGAGGCTCTGGGGATGGTGGCTGCAGTAGGTAACTGAGTTGCGATGTCAGGGTGGCCAAATCTGTCAGTCAGCCCTACTGCTGTGCTGAAATGAGCCTTTGCCAAAATGACAGTCTCTGTTTTGTGACTTGTTCTTGCAAAGTTATGTGTATTGGTTTACTGATGATATCAAGTAGAAGTATTTGTCTTAATCTTTCATGTTTCCCAGATCTGTTTATCTGAAGTGCTTGCAAGATCTTCAAATTGTGGCTTATCATTGTGATCTAGTGTGTAAATATTCCTCTTGGAAGGAGCATTGAGAGTCTAACTTTGAGATTTCTGTTCTGACAGCAATTAAAAGAAAAGGAATAGTGATATAATTGGGAAAAGTGGATGCTCTCCAAGAACCGGTTAACTTTGTGTCTGAACTGTATCAAAAGAGCTCTTATACTAGTTTCAGGTTTATTTCCTTGCAAGCTCTTTTTCATTGTGATTGGACTCATGACCTTTGTTTCAGGTGAACTTTGAAGAGAGCCAGTAATTTTCCAAGTTTGTATCCAAATGCAGCAACTTGAGTTATGAAGCATGGCAGCCTGTTTTGGTTTGTCAGGTTACAACCTTAGCTCATTTAGATCTGATATACTTGATTTTAAACATGCTTGCTTACTTACAAAGCGCTATTGCAAGTGATGTCTCAGTGTACGTGCAGGAGGGGATGCTGTTCTGAAAGTGCTCACATTTTCCTTTAGTAGTGGCCCTTGCATCTCTGTGATACGTGTGCAATGTGAGAACCCTTTGTCACGAGGCTGAGGAAGGCCATGGAACTGAAGTTGATGCACCTCAGCATAGCCCCTCTTTATCTCATCATCCAAAGTGTGTCTGCTGCTTTCAGACTTGCACCTCACACTCTGCCCTTAACCTGAGACAACCTCTGCGCTAATTTGGGATTGCTTCCTGACACCCATCCTGAAAAGCATAGGTGGACTTTGAGATAAAATCCTAACAAACCCTTCAGGAGTGCTGACAGCATTTGTTGACATGTCTCTGAGCTTTGATGTTTTAGTAATGTTACTATCTGTGTAGGCCCATGTAGAATTGGGAAAGAAAAGAGTGAGCAAGGGGGGGGGAATCTTAAAATGAGAGCAAGAATTTTTTATTTTTAGCAGAACCAACTAAAAGCCAAAGCAATGGCAATACTCAGTCATGAACTTTTTGTAAGCTAGCAGCAAGGGCCTCTAGTCATACAAGATTCAGTTTACGTCAGAGATTTGACATGCTTGTACACAGACTCAAGCTGAGACAGTACTGGCTCTGGCTTTGCACTTTCTTACACGTGTACAGCTACAAGGTAAATATCAGTCTTCAACATCTGGCTACATAACAGCATTCAGTTTCAAATGCAGTGGGTTGCTAGTGCTCACTCTATGTAACATTCTGCAGTTGTGCTTCTATATGGTGTGATATATATATATTTTTTTTAATAAAAGGCTATGGAGTGATCATCTAAAATGCATCATTTCCCCACCCTCGTCCTGAAGCTTTCTTATAACTTTACAAAAGATAGATGTGTGCTTAAGTTGTCAATCTATGTTTAACCAGCTTCAGCTATGACTGATCAAAGTTGAGTAGTGTCTGGAGGAACATCTGGCTCTTGCCAAAGGATGACGGTGGAAACAGATACCCTGAAGATAGTAAAGAAAACCAAAAACTGCCGTGGATTCCATACAGTGGCTTTCTGCAGTGTGGAAAATACCAAAACAAGCAAGAATTGGTGAAAATTGTTCTTACTGGCTGTAAATGACCCAGGAAACCATACTAGCAGCATGGAGCTGTGTCTGTGGTTCCTATCCCAGGCATTGGTGCCATACAGCATCTCATATCTTAGAAAAGTGCTGTCATAAAAGCCATGCCTGTTGTAGTCTGCAAGCAGTCTAGAGCTTCAGAGTTGCTTGGTTCTATTTTCCATGGGTGTCCATCATGAGTGTCCATGCAGTAGAAATTTTCAAGCTGGGAAGTTTCTGTTTCATTTGTCAGCTTATTATGTCTTTATTAATAACTAAAATCAGTGAGTTATCTCAGATAGTGTCAGCTGCCTGGCCATGAAAACATGAAGACATTAAAAAAAAACTTGGAACCCAGTTTGTAATAGAGAATTCTATGCAGCAGCTAATTGCTAGCATCTCTAGGTCTAGCAGTATAAAAGTATTTTCTTGTTCTTCCATTATTTTACAAACTTCATTCAGACATGCTTGGTTTTATCAGTTTTTGGTATAATCATATCATAGAATGTCTTGAGTTGGAGGCTCCTTAAAGATCTAGTATTCCAGATGGGGCCCCAAGGTCAGGAAGGACTAGAACAAAGTGCAAATAAATGACTGGAAAGGCTCTGTGATAGACAAAATACAGTTGAGATAGGCAAAGTGCAGAAATGACTGTGGGACTGGAGCTGAAGGAGAGGTGTGCTTGTGTCAGCCCTTCACACAGCCCGGCCTCGGATCAGCTGGCTGTGCTCAGGGCTCTGGTGAAGAAAGTCAGGAATCTGCTCAGCAAGGGTCTGAAATCAGAAGAGAGCAGTTCAGCCGATCGTTGAATCGGTCTTGTAAGAGGCATCGGTGCGTTTGGCATCTGAGAAGCAAATGTGGCATTCAGTTAATTGCTTTTTCTTTAGCGACTTGTATTGCAAAACTAGTTACCACACAGTTCAAATGATGCAGTTGAAAAAGGGTGTTTAGCAACTTGTGTTGCAAAAGCAGTTACCACACAGTTCAGATGGAGTCAATAAAGGGCTAGGTAACATCTGGAACTGTTGCAGTAAGCTTAAATGGAGCACAGGGCACGTTAAGCATGAACTCAGCCCTTACACACTGTCTTTAAGTTATGAGTGGTGAAGTTTTAACACATTGTTACATCAGGGAAACGGGGTGAAAGTATTTCATCCACTGAATCTGCATTATTTCGCAAATCTTACGAAATAGGAATAAGTTCTTCAAAATACTTGTTAAATAACACTCTGGTATTTGTGGGGAGAGTACTCTGGACTAGTAGGTTCAGCTCTTGCCCGTGTGTGCTCTTGCCAATTGTGTATGCAGCAAATCTGTCCTTGATCTCATTTCATATTAACTTTCTCATGACTATGCCAAGTTATCTTCTTTTTGATCTCAATCTCTCAAAAAAGATCTTTAAAAAATAAAGCACCACCAAGTTCGCTTTCTTGATGTTGGTGTTTCTTCAGTGGCAGTGTTTCTTCTGTTCTGTAGGGACTGTACAACTCACAAGGACAAGGAAGCAACGTATTCAGTGAAAATACTGTGATTTAGTAGTGACTGAAACGTGTAGTGTGTGAATTGCAGTCGAGCAATGTTACTCTGTTTTTGTCTGCTGAATGTCTTCTGTCCTCAGCTGAACCGCCAGCCCCCATCGCCTGTTGTGCTCTGAGGTTAGTGGCTGCCACTGTTGTGGAGCTCTTCTGCCCCCGTCAGATGCATGGTGGCACTCATCCCTACACCGTGCTCAGTGCTGCTCCTTGAGCAGAAATTCCTGCTCTGCTTTGCCTTCTTTTTTTTCTTCCCAATGTTTAGATCCTGCCATCTAGAAGAACTACTAGGCATTTTATTCTCTTGTAGTGGTTTCATTATTGCAACGTTGCAAATTGCATTTTGAAATAAGGGGCAATGCATTCCTTCACTACAGTGTTCTGTAGCTACTAAGTAATGCTGCATAGTGTCTGTGGTTATTAAGCCTAGAATTTGCCCGTGACTGCAAAAGATTTCGGTACATGTGTCAGTGGACATGGCTTACTGAGAAATTAGCTTTCAATTGTATTTTGTTAGGTGCATGTAAAAGCTTTTGCAGGCTGCTCTAAGTTGTCAGTGCTCGTTTGTGTGGCAGGAGCCTTATCTGTTGCAAATGTATTTGTGAAGCATAGATGGAGAGCAGACCAAATGCTTCTGTCTAGAGTTTACCTCTGAAGCTAAAGAGCAGTTAAACACATTCAGACTATTTCCATGTCTTCCATATTTGCAGAGTCTGGCCCAATGTTTCGTGCTTTGTCCTTCTGTGTGAAGTTGTGCTGCACCGTGCTTTGAAATATATGCTCTCCTCTGCCTACAGATATGGTGTTCTGAGCACAGCGTTTGTGATTCATTGTGCTGTGCAGTTGGGCCTACTGTTATACTTAATTTTTAACACTAGGTGCTGTACTGTAATTTGGAGAAAGGAAAAAAAAAAAAACTTCATCGATATGGCTGTGTTAATGAGGTAAGTAGCAGAAGTGAAAAATGAGTTGTTTTTTTTTTTTTAATGAGGTGTCCATTTGTGAAACTGAGACCATGCTGTCGTGGGGCAGTTGTTAAAGATGAGACTCCTCAGACCTGAAGCAGATGGCAGAGCCTGCATTCCTGGACCTGCCTTTCAGGGTCCCCTTCTAGGGAAAAAGTTTTCTCCCACCTGCCCCACATGTGTAAGTTTGGCATCAAAGTTCTTAGCAGGGGGGGGGAAAAAACACACAACTTACCAGACATGGCAATATTTTCTACTGTCAGCCCTGTTCCCCTAATCACTGCCTTTTGCAATTGATAATTCTATTACCATGTTCCTACCTCACCTCCACATTTTCTCCCCAAACTCTGTTATGACTACGTGAGCTGGTCTTTGTTCTTATCCTGGAAACCATTTTGTAGTTAAAGTCTATCTACAGTTTAAGTCCTGTGTGTCACTCCAGATCCTGAGTACCAAAGACATCTTGTTAGGCTTCATTCTTCCTTTCCCAGAACCTTCTCTTTGTCCAGCATGCTTTGTGCGGCAGGTCAGCTTTCATCCATCTCCTGATGATCTACACCCACTCTTCCTTTTTTGTGCCTATAACCTCATTGACCCCCATACTAAGTACGCTGCCAGGAAGTTTAGGAGGTTAACATTTTCGAATTATTGTTTCCTTAACCCAGGAAGGGTTTTGTGTGCTTTGTCTTATTTCTCTCCCCCTCCTTTGTATGTGGATACTGCAAAGTTTTGGAGAGAAGAATCTTTATTTCTTGTTTATCTTGCTTAATCCTCTGAGAGCAGTCAGGACTTATATTGATGTTATGAGCAGTAACTCATGTTTGTATGATTCTACAGAATAATGAGTACTGGGGAGCCCAGTCCTGCGTGATGCTGAGGTCCTCTGTTCCAAGTGGGAGTTAAGGACACAGTGCTTTTGCATAAGGGAAAGTAAACTCTAAGTAATCCATTGCATGCAAGGTATTTTTAGTTCACAGTATTGTTCTCTTCTCTGCTCTTTTCAGTTTCTGTTGAATTTGAAGGGCAAATTGCTATCCCAAAACCACAAATCAGATTTGACCTAACACCTCATTTACAAATGTTTGCATGTGTAATCATCCTACTGTGTGTTGTCAGGGTTGTTTAAAAAAAAAAAAAAAAAAAAAAAAAAAAAGGACTCCTGGCATGGAAAATAATGCAATAATTAAAGTTTTGTGGAGATATTTCATTTGATGTTATATTTCTAGTAGTGAACATCTAAATGTTTTTGCATAAAGCCTTGTTTTTCTATAAAAGCAGCCCTCTGAGCTGTGAAATCAGATCTTTGGTGGCTTAGAAATGGTGGTGTGAGACTGCTTGGGTTTCACTGAGCTTTTTGTGGGTTAAGGAGTTATGGGGCATGAACAAACAACAATATTAAAGTGCCAGAGCTACAAAAGTAGCAGCTGTACTTAGGTGAGAGGTTGCTCTCTGTGTTGGAATCTTACCAGCGTCAGTTCCCGAAGGAGGGCTGCAAAGAGCACGGAGCCAGGCTTTTCTGTAGTGCCCAGCAGCAAGTGTAGATGGCAGAGGGCAGAAATGGCAACGTGGCGGAGCAGGCAGTGGAGCACTGGGTCAGGTCACCCAGACTGGGGGCTCTCCCTCCTTGGAGGTCTCCAGCCTGGATGTGGAGCTGGGCACAGCTCTGGTGGAGGGCCATGCCCACCTCTGCCAGTCTGTGGTACTGTGGTACGGAGTTGAGACTTCACATATTGAGGTCACTGACCTTTTGGATGGATTTTAACAGTCGGGGAATGCTGAAGATACAGGGCGGTGATCATTGGATCTATGTCAAGGTGGAGGCCACTAACAAGCGGCGTCCCCCAGGGCTCTGTCTTGGGACTGGTGCTCTTTAACATCTTCATCAATGACAGCGATGATGGAATCGAGTGCACCCTCAGCAATTTGCTGATGATACCAAGCTGAGCGGTGCGGTCGACATGGTGGAAGGAAGGGAGGCCATTCAGAGGGACCTCGACAGGCTGGAAAGGTGGGCAAGGTGAACCTGATGAGGTTCAACACGGCAAAGTGCAGAATTTTGCACATGGGCCAGAGGAATCCCAGGCATCCCTACAGACTGGAAGGGGCGGTGCTTGAGAGCAGCCCTGTGGAGAAGGACTTGGGGGTCTTGATAGATGAAAAGCTTAACATGAGCCAGCAGCGTGCTCTTGTGGCTCGGAAGGCAAATGGTGTCCTGGGCTCCATCAGAAGAGGGGTGACCAGCAGGGACAGGGAGGTGATTGTCCCCCTCTGCTCTGCTCTTGTGAGGCCCCATCTGCAGCACTGTGTCCAAGTGTACAAGAAAGTACAAGAAAGACAGGGAGCTGTTGGAGAGGGTCCAAAGGAGAGCCATGAAGATGATCAGGGGACTGGAGCACCTCCCCTACGAAGACAGGCTGATGGAGCTGGGCTTGTTCAGCCTGGAGAAGAGAAGCTGCGGGGTGACCTCATTGCAGCCTTTGGTACCTAAAGGGAGCCTACAGACAGGAGGGGAATCAACTCTTGGAAAGGGTTGATAACTGCAGGACAGGGGGAAATGGTTTGAAGTTGAGGGAGGGGAGATTTAGATTGGACAGATTTAGATTGGATTAGTCAGGGGGAAACTCTTTACAGAGAGAGCGGTGAGGTGCTGGAGCAGCTGCCCAGAGAGGCTGTGATGCCCCGTCCATCCCTGGAGGTGTTCAAGGCCAGGTTGGATGGGGCCCTGGGCAGCCTGGGATAGTATTAAATGTGGGGGTTGGTGCATGCAGCAGGGGGTTGGAGATTCATGATCCTTGAGGTCTCTTCCAACCCTGTGATTCTGTGGATGAAATCAAGAAGCCTAAAGCAGAGCATCTCAAAGTTTGTCTGTGCCCATGCCAGCACTTCAGTTTATGTTCCTCCACTGAGATTCCTCAGAGAGCAGCTTTCTGAGGCACTTTGTGCACTTCAGCTCTGCTGTGTTCTCACCCTGTTTTCATTTTCAGTGATTAGCTTTCATAAATATTTTAATTTTCTTTAGATATTGGCTGCCAACTTAAATCTATATTCTGGTAGTATCTGTATAAAAACAAAGACTGCATGTGCTTCAATTGTGTAATAATTGCTGGCCTGTACTTAGTGGACTCCTTAGTGTTCTCCTGTGGCAGTACTGGCATCCTGAGCGTCACATAAAGGCTCCTCACAGTAACCTGCTTTTCTTAGTTACTTTTTAATGACCCTTTCCAAACAGGCACTCTGGTGACATATTAATGGCTCCTGGAACAGCCACCTGTAACGATGCAGCAGCTTTCTGTATTGTTAGCACCGTGTGGAAGCATTACTTGGGCTGTCTGTAAAAGATTGCCTAAGCTGTCACACATCTCACAAAATAATAAGCAGTACTCTCTGCAGCGCATGTTTGCTCTCCCATTCAGTGCCTGTAGATGGTAAATGTTTTTGGAATTTTACCATAATAAATTCTAAATAAAACATTTTGTAGTTCTCCCCCTGAAGCACCACTTTTACATTAAAAATAATTTTTCCCATATAAACAGATGAAGTCAGTCAGGAGCCCTTCTGGAAATAATGTATTAACTTGCAGTACATGCAGCTGAATCATGTTAAAACACCACAGATCGTGCAGAGTTGGCGTGGTTTGTAACGAGGAGGAGGAGCTTTTCTTCGCTGTAAATAGGAGCGTATGCATACTTGGCAGTGATGTACCACGGAAATTTGGATGGGTTGGTGTGTGAGGGGCATCAGGATCATTTCAGTCTCAGGAAATAATTTTCGAAGATAATGCTGCAAGTAGCTACAGCTACAGATCTGAACTTCCAGAAGATGCAATTCAGTAGCTGTGTGCAGTATGCCACAGTGACCACTGCTCTCCTGCTCCAGCAGAAGGGCTGCAACGCAGTGCTGTGCTTTGTGCAGGGATAGGGTTGCATTGTTTGCATCTTGCAACAAGATAAGATAATAGCAGATTGTGTAGTGGTGTAATTGCGGAGTGATAGGTCAAGAGTAGGCTGAGGGTTATTTTACAGGCACAGAAATTGATCTTCAGTTGCTTAATTGCTTCGAATGACGATGTTGTGCCAGGCACTGCCTTTCCCTGCCTGGTGGCTGTCACCTTTGTGAAGCGCTGGAGTGACCTTGTGCTCAAAGTTGTCTTTATGGACAAAGTGGAAGGACACTAAAATACAGGAGAGCCAAGAAATTAATTTTAGTATAATTGACATCTGAGAGTCCAATTGTCATTAGTCCAGATTTGTTCCAGAAAATAAAAATGAATAATGCCAGTAAAGATGTTATATGCACACTTAGTAGTCTCTGACCCTTTTCCTCAGCCTGTGCTGATCGGTGCTGTGCAGCTGGGAGCATCTGGTGTGCATTCATCAACACAGCATGTATGGGGACCAAGCAGTGGCTGTGAGCACAGTGAGGGGAGGGTGCTGCACTTCAGCAGTGCCAGTAGTCATGAGTGTGGCATGCAATCTCTTGTTCATCACAAGCTAAAATGCGTAACTAATGGTGGTGACTATGTTGGAAAATAGCGTTTTGTGTCTGAGCACGTACTCTATCCAACAGCACTGATGTGCTTTGTAGTTGCTGTAGTTTCTGTGGAAATAAATAGGAGGTGTTACTTCTGGAGGGCTCCAATTTGTCAGCACTGAAGGAACACAGGTGCACTCACCAGAGCAGAACGGCATCCAATGAGGAGGGCAAGGAGGTCTGAATTAGCAGTGTTTGTAGTTTTTGAGTGAAGCAAAGAAATTTTGATTGAAGAAGCTGCATCCAAAGACCTGGAATGCCACAACAGTGAGAAAAGTGAAGCAGGTTCCTATTTTCTGTTCAGTTGTTAACTTTTTCTGTACTCTCAGTTATTTCTGTGTTGCTATTTGAGATTTTTTTAGATGGGGATGACATCTTTATGTCAGGATTTTTTAATGATCTTCACATGTGGAAGGCTTTAACAGGAAGTAATACTACAGATGATTTGGTGTAGATGCAGATAAAACCGATGATGCCTCTGTACCTTTTTCTGTATGCAGAACAAGTGTCCTTCCTGCAGTCTCAATCGATAGAGGGAGCTCTGACTTTTCAGAACATCTGTATGCAAACAGTTCACTTCATCCATCCTGAAAATAAATTGGTTTGTGCTATTGAGTTGGCTTTCAGAAATATGGGATGCTGTCCTCACAGTGATTGAGAGAGAATCATGCTCACACAGCGCTGAAACTGAGTATTTTCTGTGAAATGTAAATAATACAAAAGAAGCTTAAATTAAAAGATATGTAAATTTAAGCACCCTTCTTGAATCTAGTTTTGTTTTTCTGAAGCAACTTATGCACTGTTGTGTGCAGAAAACCATAGACTGACAGCAACAAATTTAGCTTTGTGCAAACCAAAGGGCTGGGCTGTAGGCATCAGTTCTTCAGGCCCTGTCTTATAAATGGGTGTGTTTACATTTATGCAGGCAGATGCTGCCTGCTTATTTGTCTGGCCATGGAATTAAGAGATTTTGTCCCCGGGACAAAATGCACGGGACTGGCTGCGGTCCTTAGGCACCATACCTTGCTGTTGTGGGTTGGGGGGCAGCAGGTTGGGGAGCGGTGGCTGCAGGTCTGCAACTGGGGGCGGTGTGGGGGTTTACAAGTCAGTGGCAAAGCTGCCACGAGGGGCTCTGAGTGCTGCATGGAGCTCACTGGGACACTGAGCTGGGAGCAGCTGTCCTTCACAAGGAGCAGTGTTGTGCCTGTTAGGTAGTGGGGATGGCAGTGGACTTATCTGACCCCTAGAAATTGTAATCAGAGACTGTTGAAGGAAACAGATCTGGTAGTGCATGTAGAGGTGTGGGGGATGCGAGGCATTGGGCTCAGCCCCATACTTGCAGCAGGACCTGGCCGTGGCAGTGCTCACTGTGTGTGTGTGTGAGCATTTGACCACTTCATTGCATGGGGCTCCCTTTTTGTAGTCTGAAATTCTTCTGCTGCTTCTGTAATTTTTTGTATCTCACATTACTAACGGATAAGATTATCTCAACCTCCCCTTGTACTGTCACTTGTTTCCTGCAGACAGCCCAGGTATTTGCGCTGCTGACCTACCCACAGCCTTGTCTTTTCTATTTTCCGTAGCTGAATTCCACCTGCAGCATTCCTGTGACAAGAAGCGTGCACTGAGCCTACAGCTGAGGCATTGCACTGCACTCCTGCACCATGTAGATCAATGCATGTAGACACAATGTGAAAGGAAGGTGTTTAATTAGCTCTCAGTGGTTTCTCTTGTAATCCCATTGTCTATGATACGTGTTGCTCACTTGGTGTGAGCTCTTAAATCTTGCTTATAGCACAGCAGGTTCCCGCAAGCCATGGGGCACTGAGGCTCAGTGAAGCAGCCTAGAATGGAGCTGCTGTTCAGGCAGCTGTGAGGTCACTGCCAGTGTTCCTGCAAGGGTTGGTGGGACGGCACGCGCTTTGCTGTTATGCTCATGGCAGCAAGGCGCCTAAAAGGGCTGTGAATTGTACTGCAAGTGTGTGGCCTTGTCAGCTGTCTGAGGGGAGCACGCCTACTTGTGCAAATCCCATGGGAGCAGTCTTTGGTTAGCGTGGAAGTGCTGGTACTAAAAACTAACTTTTTCATCATTAACCTAAGCTTTAATCTAAGCAAATGATTTTAACAAAATCTCCAAATTATAATTACAAAGGGAAGGAGATGTGTGGAAAAAAAAAATACTGATTTCTTCAGGAGTGTGAAGCTTTTGGAAGTTGTAAAACCATGATGACCATGCAGTGATCAGAAGTGGATTTGAACTGTAGGGCTCTCACGTTTGGTTATAATGTTGATAAATGACATTGGAGAGTTTGTATACGTAGCATAAATACAATATCATACCTGACTTTTTCCACTTTCCAAGTTCCAAGTGTGTCTCTAAGCACACATGAAAAAGAACTTCAACCATGGGAGGAGGGTTGTCACAAGAATGCTGGAAAGCAGGGTAGAAAGCAATAAACGTGTGTCAAGTTTCTGGACACAGAGACTGTTCACAGTTACAGGTGTCCTGCACTAGGAATTAAATGATGTGCAGCAGGCTTCTGCGGAGTCAAACAGCAGAGCAAGAAGGTCAGTGCAGGTCAGCGTGGAGTGATGCAGCTGTAGGTGTGGGATGCCTGTGGTGCTGCTTTGTGCTCCTCCAGTGTGGGGAGCCTTCTGGTGTTCCATCCCTGGCAGCATTTGCTGTCAGCATTATGTGACTGTAGTAAAATCAGGGCCTGGTAGCGGGGTGGTGCACTGTGCGTTCCCAGGAAGAATGAACATTCTGGAAAGGACCTGACGTTGTGGGAGGGAGCGCTTTGTCTGTACAGAACACATTTCTGCATTGTGAAACCTCCGAGTTAGTAATGACAGGGCAGAGTGTAACCAAATCATGCTGTGATACAACTGCTGGGGTTCTCAGTGCTCAGGTGCACATCTTTAGATGTTAATTTTGGATGGTGGTTATAAAATAAACACCTCTGTTTAATCTTTTTCTAACCCTCCCTTTGAGTTCTATATAGAGAACCATGCTGACCCTTCTCATAACCCTTCCTGGCCCAACTCTCTTCTGTCTTTACCCTCCAGGCCAACTGTTGACATTAAAAATAGGCTACAAACATTTTTCCTTAATAAGGCAAACATGCTGGCCTAAA
Organism: Lagopus leucura; assembly: GCF_019238085.1. Classification (NCBI taxonomy): domain Eukaryota; kingdom Metazoa; phylum Chordata; class Aves; order Galliformes; family Phasianidae; genus Lagopus; species Lagopus leucura. The sequence continues at coordinate 7,958,314 of NW_024962279.1, read as the reverse complement.
TCACCCATCCTTCCACTATGCAGCCATGCAATAGAGCAGAGTGTCCTTTCCCAATACGTACTGCGGAGAGTAATTTTGTGTGAACTCTGTGTGCAAATTCCTCCAACTGACAGGCATGGCACAGGGTCCTGGGCCCTTGATCCAGTGTGCTGGAGCACAGCATGGGATCCTTGTGGCTTCCTTCCTTTTAAAGTAGGGTCTGAGCAGAGTGCTGGTGAGCGGCGCAGTGCTGGGTGATCCCTCTCTGCCTGATACAGCCCAAACTCAGCTGGGATGTGCTCCCACCCCAGGTATTGAGAGCTGTTTCTGAGCTCCAGTAACTTTGACTGTAGTCTAGAGTTATTCAGAAGGTAACTCTGTGCAAGACTGCACAATGAAGGCGTTGATGCTATAGACACTTCAATGTAATGATTAAAGGAGCCCTCCCTGCTGGGTTCATGGTGCAATTCTGTGCCTACGTTTGAGTTGTACTGAAAAAATTGTACCTGATATGTAAGTTCTCAGACAGAATATTGAGGATACAGTCAGACGTGTTGTCTCTTATTAGTGAATAAGAGGTTAGCAGAAAGGAAACAGAAGCGTGCAGCTCTGAAGGTGCTTTAGCTGAGATCACATAAATCATCCTTCAAAGCAGTTTCTTCTGGCACGATAGCATTCATATACTAGAAGTGTTTAAGTTGTAGACAGTGAGAAGGAACATATTTTTAAAACTTATTAAAATGTTTAATGTACATAAGAAGTAGGAAAGCATTCCTGATATCTTCTCTAATATAAAATTTTCAGATCTCTTCAGAGTATCATTTTTGTTGTTCAGATGTTCTTGGTGTTTTCCCTTTAAATATTGCCGTTCTGCTTCAGTGGATCACAGAATCACAGAATTGTAGGGGTTGGAAGGGACCTCCTGAGATCATCGAGTCCAACCCCCCTGCCAAAGCAGGTTCCCTACACCAGGTAGCACAGGTAGGCATCCAGGCAGGTCTTGAACATCTCCAGAGAAGGAGATTCCACCACCTCCCTGGGCAGCCTGTTCCAGTGCTCCGTCACCCTCACTGTAAAGAAGTTCTTGCGCATGTTTGTGCGGAACTTCCTATGCTCCAGTTTCTGGCCATTTCCCCTTGTCCTGTCTCCACTCACCACTGAAAAGAGTCCGGCCTCGCCATTCTGCCCCCCACACCTTAGATATTTATAGACCTGGATCAGGTCCCCTCTCAGTCTCCTTTTCTCCAGGCTGAACAGACCCAGTTCACTCAGCCTTTCCTCATAGGGGAGATGCTCCAGGCCCTTCACCATCTTCGTGGCCCTCCGCTGGACTCTTTCCAAGAGATCCCTGTCTTTTTTGTACTGGGGAGCCCAGAACTGGACGCAGTGCTCCAGATGAGGTCTTACCAGGGCAGAGTAGAGGGGGAGGATCACCTCCTTTGACCTGCTGGCCACGCTCTTTTTAATGCACCCCAGTAAGCCATTGGCCTTTTTGGCCACAAGGGCACACTGCTGGCTCATGGCCAACCTGTCGTCCACCAGGACACCCAGGTCCCTTTCCGCAGAGCTCCCCTCCAGCAGGTCATCCCCCAACCTGTACTGGTGCATGGAATTATTCCTCCCCAGATGCAAGACTCTACACTTGCTTTTGTTAAACCTCATCCGGTTTTTTTCTGCCCAGCTCTCCAGCCTATCCAGGTCTTGCTGAATGGCAACACAGCCTTCAGGCGTGTCAGCCAATCCTCCCAACTTTGTATCATCGGCAAACTTGCTGAGGGTGGCCATTATCCCCTCATCAAGGTCATTGATGAAGATGTTGAACAAGACCGAACCCAGCACAGACCCCTGAGGAACACCGCTAGTTACAGGCCTCCAACCGGACTCTGCACCACCAACAACGACCCTCTGTGCTCTGCCAGTCAGCCAGTTCTCAACCCACCTCACTGTCCACTCATCTATCCCACACTTCCTCAGCTTTGTTATAAGGACGTCATGGGGGACAGTATCAAATGCCTTGCTGAAATCAAGGTAGACTACATCCACTGCTCTCCCCCTATCCACCCAGCCAGAGACAATTGTCATTGTCATTGGATCATTGTGCAGAAGTTGTGTCATGGGTGCTCTGTACAGGAGTGTCACAGGGACCTTCTGCCATCTAGAGCAGAGCACAAAAAAAAGAAAAAAAGCAGCTCCGAGTTGAAGGAACAGGAGAAAATGAGAGCGAAGTTGCAGGCAGAAGGCAATTCCAAAAAGGCTTGGAAATAAAATCCTATGAAGTCTGAAACTGAAAATGCTGAGATAGGGCTACTTAAGAAACTGACTAATTTCCAGGTATTTTGAGGCCTTCATTGTGTTTGTGCCTTTTGTTTCCCTCTGCTCCTTCCCGCGGAGGTCTGCTGGCCGTGCACGCGTACCTGTGCTGCAGATAGAGGGACAGAGCCCTGCGCTGCCTTCTGCGTGAAGATCGTGCTGCATCCTTCACTCAGAGTGCTGGAATGGGAAAAGGAGCAAGTTAAGGGATCCAAAACCCCCTCTTACCAAGATGGTTGGACAAGTGGGAGCACAGCTGGGTACATATTTGCGGTGTGGAGAAGCAGTGTTTGGTGGCGATTACAGCAACTCCTCCGCGTGTGTTCCCATGGAAGAATTAAACCTCGCGCGCTGGAACGTGCGGAGGAAAGGACGGACGTGCGAGGCGGTGCTGGAACCGGGCCCGAGCCCTCCGGCCTTTCGGAGCCCCGTTAGCGCAGGGCTGGAGCTTCGTCCTCCTGCAGCCCCGAGCGATTCGGGCCGCGTCCCACCCGCAGTAGAGCACCGCCACGCGGCGACGGTTCCGCGCAGCCGCGCTCGTAGCGCTCCGCTCCCCGGGGACGCCGCTCTGTTCCGGGACAGCGCCGCGGGGCTTCGGCCGGCAGAGCGCCTCGGCCGGGCACGGCGCGGAGCTCGGGGTGACCGTGCCGCGCAGGTACGCTCCTGCGGACGGGCTCGGGACGGAAGCGCTGCGGGAGCGGCGCGTCCGCGCTCCGGCTGCGGGCCGCCGGCGATCCGCCGCGGGCGGGGCCTCGTGGGCGGGGCCGCCTCCGGTGCAGGCGCGGAGCGGTGCGGGCACGTCGCGCCCCGCCCTCCTTGGGGGCTGCCGGCGATGGAGCGGCCCGAGCGCTGAGGGCGGGGGGCCCGGGCCCGGCTCCGGCTCCGGCTCCCTGGGCTACGGGCGCTGCGGGCGCGGCTCTCCCGCCGTTCGCCCCCCGCGGAGCGGCCCGGCCCGGCCCGGACCATGGTGCAGCGCTTCAGCCTCCGGCGGCAGCTCTCCAAGGTGGGTCCCGGCCGTTCTCGCGAGTCGACCTCCGCGGGGGGCTGGGGGCACCGCTGCCTTTTGTTCCCCGCGCAGACACAAAGGCTGGGTGGGACCTCAGGCGGCGCCCGGCGCGGTGCTGTGGGGCTCGAGGGAGGCCGCCGCTTCCTTGCCGATGTCGTCGGGCGCTGCAGAAAGGGGATGTGATCGTTATCATTTGTGCCGGTGCGCGGTGTGCGGCGCTGCTGCCGCCGTTCCTCGGGCGCGCTGGGTGCTGCCGACCCGCCGCACACCTGCGGGAGCGGGGCCGGCGCTGTGCCGAGAACAAAGGCGGTGCTCCGAGCGTCTCGAAGAGCTGCTACTGCGTGCAGCCGTGCGGTTCTGTCACTGAATCGATCCAGCGCGTTTGGTCGGATAAACGTTTGGGAAAAACTGTCGGTCGGTGAATAAAGTGAGGCTGTGCGCGGTCCGGGGGATCCCGCCCTGCAGAGCCCGGCGCGGCCCCGCTCCCGGCACGGCCGCTCGGCCCCGCGCTGCGCTGCTGCGAGTTGCGGTGCTGCTGCGCTCCGAAGTGCCGGGCTGCTTTGATGTTACGGTTGAACTTTTCCCCCACGATACGTGTTTTAAAATGCGTTTGTCAAAAATTTGAAGCGCTGTTGTAGGCACTATTTGAAATAGGTTAAAAATGCACACCCTCCAGACCACCTTGGGTGCCGATATGGTTCTGCTGCACCTTATTTGTTTCTGTTTCTCTGTGTCTCCTCATCTTGGAGAAATGGAGAGGAATGGTTTCGAGGTGGTACGGAAAGGAAAACTCGCTTCTTTGGGTCGTTTCCCTTGTCCACGTCAGGAGCTGTGCCTGCAGGCAGAGCTGTGTCCCTTCTGAAGGGAAGGTCTGGTCAGCAATGACTCTCGTGCACACTCCTGTGGACACTTACATGGGGCATCTCAAATACTTTTAAATGAACTCCTTTGGATAGCTCCATTTTAATTCTGTTTTATCCAAGCCGACTTTAAGCTAAGCCTACTTAGCTTGGCTTGTAAATGATGCACAGGTTCTGAAGTATAGTGAACCAGAGGAGAAGAATCAAAACTCAGATTTGCTTCTCTGGCATAGGGAATTGTGCAACGATTCACTTGATGTCAGTTGTGCTCAGTCTTTGTACTTACTTAGCGAAACAAAAAGCATAGTGTATGAAGATACAGTCAAAACAGATTGTTAATCCAGATTTGTCAGTGGTATCAGAACTGTGTTGTCTTCTCTCCTCGCTGTCACTTGGGATGGGAGTGGGAAGGTTAGTTTGTGCTTGAGGCTTTGGGAAGAGGTAGCAAATGGCATATAAAGCACTCTGCTTTGATGGAGAATTTTGCTAATCTGTTTCTCAACCAAATTTAGTGACTGTTAGACCACCTAACACCTGATGTGAAAATCTTGACTCCTTGCTTGCTTGCTTATATTTTGAAGTTGACAAATGTCTGTATGAGAGTTGGAGCACCTGCTGCTGAGTAGTACATCATTAAATGGTTCACGTGGGTAATGCAGCTGCAAAGTCAGAATTCTAGCTTCTAGCAATCTTTAATGATGGAGATTTCAAATGCAATGTGACTGTGCAGATTTGAGAGCTACAAGCTGAAACGTGCTGCTGCTGCTACTGCTTGGCACAAAACATCAGCTAATGAAGTGTAGAACTTCACACAGGAGAGTAGTAGGGCTTGGTGATATGAAGTTTGGCCTCAGCTGGTTTCACTTTTCAGAATGACTGTTTGCACCACAGGGCTTCCACCAAATTCTGTAAGCTCTCCAAGCTTCTGTCATCCTTCTGTGAATGGGGTTAATGCCTTTCTCTGATTTATGTAATGGTTGTCAATTTTTGAAGTGCTGTTCTGGGGAGAGCTGCGTAAGTGTTTAGCTTTGCGCTGACTTTGGGAATGTTTGCATTTGAGAACCCATAGATATCAGCAATTTCGGATAGTTTAACACAGACCCATCTTCAAGTGTTACTTCTTATTTCACATAGGCCAAGTCTGCCTTGTGTTTGTGTGTGACTGCATGGTTGCTGTGTTCGCCAGCTTAAACATCCATAACTATTAAAAGCAAGAGCCACAAATTACTGCACCTTTATTGCTAGGACTTAAGGCAAAATACCTGATGGCTTTCAGCTTAGTTTGACAAATATCTTTCTCAGTCCAAACTAAGATTGTTCATTTTGTCTTTTTTTTTTTTTTTTTAATGTTTTATTTCTTCACCATCACTACCAGAAATATTTTCTCGGACTGTTGGAGGTCCTCGGACTGCTGTTACTCAACCCTCAAGAAGGGCCACTGCTGTGTTATGGTGTAGTTGGGGGATTCCTTTGCTCTTGGAATGACTGTACAAAATTGTGCAGCTTTTCACTAAGCTGATTTTGTTCTGGATGTTTGAACTGAGTTTATGGAAGTAAAATAATGCAAATAAAGCTTCTTCAAATACAGTTCAGTCTTCTAAGTTAAAATACTTACCCTTACTTTTAAAAGCCTGCTTTCCCAGGAAAGCTTTGAGGATGAGCCAGATCAGAACTCCACGCAGATGTGAAAGCACTGGCACAGACCAGATTCAATTTAAAGAAAGAGAAGGAAAAAAAAAAAAAAAGAGTAGTTTTTGTGAGCTGCAATGGTATTTAATTAATTTAACTCGCATGATAATGTTGTTTAAAAGCTGTAGACTGAACTCCTTTGCTCTTGGTAAACAGGCTTATTGCATGTACTGTCTGTACTGTGTGTTTGCACTAGTGTGGATTGAGGTTGTTTATGGGAGAGGAACTTCTATGGACTGTGCCAGAGCAGGTGTGGATACTCTCACTTGAGCTACTGGATGTTCACTTGAGTCCGTGAAGGAAGTCTCGTCAGGTTGTCCGAAGCTGGAGAGTTTGGGTCGGCGGTTCTCTGGTGTGCTCAGCTCTGTCCCTGACGGACTGCGCCATGACTGCTGCGAGCGCTGCCCTGTGCCTGGCAGGGGATTCGCTTCTCATTGTCAGTGCAGGGCAGGCGTTCAGAAAAGTCCCGATGCTCCCAGCAGAAAGGCTGGTTGGCTTCTGCTGGCTTTTCTGACTGTCCTCATGTAGACAGGCCGGTTCGAGGACGCCTTTGCATTACTCATCACATAATTTAGCTTTGAATCTGCTCCCACACACGTGCTCCTTAAGGTATACTGGACAGAACGCGTGGCTGAACAAAGCTGAAAGGCCGTGGGATGTAAGTAGTTCTCAAAGCACTGCTGGCCATGAGGGTGTGGAATGAGTACTGGCAACAACAAGGAATAGCCATGAACTTTTCTGGGTGGAATGGGGCACTCAAGAGGAGAATGAGCTTCCACTGCATCATCTTGTTCCTAGAATGCGTGCGGGGATGTTGCAAAGATTACTTGCATCTTAGAAAAGGAAAATGAGCTTCGGGCCTTCTGCTTAAGAAAGCAGGAGTAACAGGTTTCATGAGGTGGTTGTCCAGGCTCAGTATGACTGCACTGCTAAAGCATTCACAAAGAAAAACTAAACCAGACTTGAAGAGTCTTCCCACATCCTGTTGTTGGTAATTAACAGGGGTTGTAAGCCTATATCTGCAGAGATATTCGAGGTAGGAATAGAGTTTTCTCTTCATGAAAGAAATATTAAAATAGTCCAGAGAATTACCTGTATACATGCCAACTGTGTCTGGTAAATTGTATGTGATAGCTTATTGCCAAATATGCTTACAGTGTTAAAGGATGTAAACGCAGTCTGTGGATGGGATGCAGCTTACATGAATTCATAGTTCCTTTTAATGAAATTCCGCAGCTTTTGGCTGTCTGCTTCGTAGTAATATAATCATACTTTCTAATGGGTGCTTACATGGAGCTGGATAGCAATAACAATTGGAATTTCCTACCAGCAGTGGTCAGAGGAAGCATTAGAAGTGTTGGCGTCTTTATTCTGAACAAGTTACCATTAGGGTCCTCAGGAGGATTGAAAGCTGTCATGTTTCCTGAGTTTCCCATTTTAAACCATTTGACTGCTTACTCAGCTAGAGTTTCTTGAGAGGCAGATAATGGTTTGCTCTCATTTTGTAGATCTTTCCATTTTCCGCATGGCAGTCAATGATAAAAGTCCATAAAATGGTCCTTTTCAGAAAGGACAGAAAAGCTTTCGTCACTTGAAGGTCTGAGACACCAGGGCAAAGTGTAGCAACAAGAGCATGGGCTGATTGGAGCGAGGCTGCCATGTGCATTGCACCTCGCTGGGCTGAGCCCTGCTGGCAGGTGTCAGTGCTTCTGTGTGGGGTAGGGAGGGCGGGCTGATGGCAGCGCTGCGTGCCAGGCCTGTGCCTGGCTTGTGCCACACTGGGGCTGGGTGATGCCGTGCACCAGGGCCTGTGCCCGGCCCGGTCGGTGCCGCACCGTGGGACGTGTGGGACGCAGTGAGGCCGGCCTGCTGGATGTGATTGCCGGCAGGCCCAACGCTGCAGGGCACAGCTGCAAGCAAACGTGGCCTGTCCTCTGCCTTTGCACTGATTGTTCAGAGAGAAAGCAGATAGCCCCTGCTTGCTGTTCTGCACAGGAAGGAAAACTCAGGGAGGGAGAACAAGAAAATGGCTTGGTAAAGAAGCCAGAAGGAGCCTAGCAGAAATACAATGTGGGTAGACATGACATAGTCACATATACTATCTCCCAATGGACATTAACTATTAAAATCTCCTGAGCAGACTGGAACTGCCGTAGAGTTGTTGGAGTAGATCAGTGATTAGCTGCAAAGCAGATTTGGTTGAAGCTACAAACTGAAATTGCAACTTGCACGTTCGGTACCTCATGATCTTCAGCAGGTGGCTGTAATTTGCAGTGCTTTGTTTTGCTACCCAGACCAACTCCACCGTCTCTGTGCCCAGCTAAGAAGCTCCATATTGGCTGTAACTTTCGTGGTCCCTTGGAACCGCAAGCGAACATGACTATGATTCAGACATAGTCTGATGGAGGTTTTGTGTTCATAACATTTGGACAAATAGCTAGCCCCCTCTCTATTTCCAAGAGGGGAAAGGGAAATGTAATCATTTTCATTTTGTGTTAAAGTGCCTTTGATCAGCAATGCCTTGGCTGTTAAACGTGTTCTCCAGTGTTCTTTGCCTGTACTCTCTTTGCCATGTAGCTTCTGAAGGAGCCTTCTCTTTGAAGGTGGTATGCATGCTAAGTGACTTTTGAATGACTGTAATCCAGGCAAATCCACTTCAGTACCAGTTAGCATTAAGGCAGCCAATGGAAACAGTCTGGAGCTTTGAAACAGAAGGGTCTTACGTGGGTCATACGTGATCCCTATCTGCAGTATGGGAGTACAGTAACATTCAGATACAGGAATTTGTTCTTCTTTTTAGCCTATAAATAATGCAAAGGTATTTTTTAGCAGGGGAAAATGAGGCTGTGGGACCCATCTGTACATTGACAGCTGCACTTTGTGTTTGATCTTCATGAAAACGTCTTGTAGCATTAATGTATCTTATCACCGGGTAAGGTTGGTGGTTTTCTTCTGCTTTGTGGTATGTCTCACTCACTGTTTTTCCATTCCTACCCCTCTGTCTCTTTGTTAAAGAGATCAAACACGTTTTAAAAAACAAACAAACAAACAAACAAAAAAACCCAAAACAACCCCATAATTGGAAGGGGAGTAATAATAATAGGTTTAAGAGTTTAAATCATATTGATTTTTAACATAACCAAATGCATGCTAAAGTCCCTTTTAATGAATCCTGGCACTCTGAATAGCAAAATATAAATTTCAAGGAGCATCTTCTCTGCGTTTTGATATCACAACCTTTGAGTGTTGGAAGTAATATGGGACCACAGCTCTGAGATAAGCTATTGTAATTTGAAAGTACCAAATATGTATATTTAGCATTGCTATCAAAATTCTCTGAACTTTTCTGCCCACCGAAAAGAAGATAAGATTATTAAACAGTCTAGCATGTAACAAGCAAAAAGAGTTGATGAATGGACTGACAAACACTTGTAATGAGATACCAAGGGAGGTCAAGATGTGCTATAATTTGGGCAATTTTGACTAAAGCAATAGTTTGTCTTCATCATGCCACGTAGAAAACGTTATAAAAATTTGTGTTTGATATTCATAAAAATTCAGCATGCACTGCACTTCAGTGATGTTTACATTCACAAAAAATATGGTCTTGTCTTTGAGATTCTGTAGTGTCAGATTAGCCAAACCCAGCAAGAGCACAGCAGCTCCTCTGACATGGTAAAGGATGCAAAGTGATCATGTGTGTAGGAAATTCTGTTTTTCATGTATCTGTAACACTCAACCTAAGATTACAGGCGTTTAGATTTTCTCATTGCCTCAGTGAGCGTGGAACGCAGTACTGCTGCTCAGACGTGTAGAGAAGAGAGCTTACTCCAGATGTCACTGGAGAGCCTTCAGTTAAACTTTGAAATTGTATTATTTCAGGATCTCTTTGTCTGACAAAGTAAATACACCTTGAGTAAGTAAAAAAGATATTCAGATGAATGGAATTGTTGTAGATTCGTAGTATGATTGTGAAAACCAAAGGACAGCTGTTTGCAGGCAGCTCCTCTACTGACTGTGGCGAGAGCTATGGCAATTTCCTCATCAGCTGAGCTGAAATCTTACGTCCTGCTTCACTCACAAACAGGCACTGGGTGAATGGGTGAAAAGAGACTAAATAAGAATTCTTAATTATCTACCATGATAGCACGCTTTCATATCTTTTATGTAGTCTCCTTCCCTTCTCCGGCTGTGTTTTGGAGTTTTTCTCTGCGGCTGTTGATCTCGGCTGCCTTCCAGAGGAGCACTAACCAATTAGCATTGTAATGTGTTATGGAGAGATTCCCTTATTTCCTTACTTTTCCTCATTGTCTCCATCCCAGAAGCTCACTGTGCCTTGTCTGTCCCATAGCAGTATTTTGTGACGCTATTACTTTCATGGTGCTGTTCGGTTACGTATTCCAGATAGTATTTAACAGAGCCTCATGCCACTCAGGTAGGTATTTCATCTTCCAGTTCTGCTGTTTTCGTATTTGTCAATAATAAAACTTATCTAAAATGTTTAAAGAGAGAGATTTTACAATTAGAAACTTCAAAATTAGAATCATTAACAATCTGAGTAAAAAGAATGGCTGGTTCTGGTCTGAGCAGAGCAGACCCACGTCTAGCTGTGTTTGTCATCAGTATAATCTATTTAGGGAAAGAATTGAAACTCTGCTGTATTTGCTTGGGAAATTGACTAATCCGACATTTAATTAACAAACAAACGCACACATTTCAGATGCTCTGTTGGATGGTGCTGTGTGCTGCCTCCAGCCTGTGCCCAGTTCTGCTCTGAACACTGCAGCCCTATGTGGGAGGCAGGAGCCCACACAGCTTTGCTGTGGTCAGAGTGCTTCACACGAGGGGGGAGATGATTATATACATCTTGAGGTATGAACTTGGATATGAAAAATTGATTTTAAAGTAATTTATTCTTTATTCTGCTGTGTTTACGTGGTAGTTCTTAGGATTAGACGTGCTGCTGTTCTCCTGAGCAGAGCTCTGCTGTTGCTCAGCTGATGGCTGAACTGCCAGCTGGCAGGCTGCTTGGTTGGGTTAGTTTTTAGACTCTCTGTAAACTAGGTTAAAATGTATATGAATATATATATATATATATATATATATATATATGTGTGTGTGTGTGTGTGTGTGTGTGAGAAAATAGAGTAATGGGATACATTTTAATGCTGCTCTAAGTGATTTTAACTAAAGATGCTTTCACGCTGAGTTACTGTGGACAGTTTGTAAGTCCTCTTTTGCTGACATTGCCTGTGTGTGTCCGTGTTGTTGCTGTGTTGCTGGTATAACTCACCCTGCAGTCTGGATGCTCTGGAGCTGGGATCAGGTTCTTGTTGACAGCTGTTTGGCGTTGGGTTACTGAAGGGCCCTCATGCCCTGGGTGCGGGAAGGCTCTCGATGCTGGCGCTGTGGGCAGAGCAGCCCCAGCCGGTCGTTGGGTGCAGAGCCCCAGCTGCTTGCTTTGTTGAGGAAAACCCCTCTGTTGCACAGAAAATGCACAGTTAAGGAGCCTGGGGCGAACTGAGGGGAAGAGATGCCCGAAGTGCCAGCTCAACCACACTCCCACAGCCTGGGATGGAAGCCAAGAAGCTCTCACCAGTCCGGCATGTGGTGAACAATCGGTGAAATTTGTGCAGCTTTGCACTGTTTGAACTTAGCATGGTTTTATTTTGCTGGCTCGAGTGCATTAAGCCTGACTGTTCAGCCTGTTCCACAGTTTCCACGTACCAGCTCTCCATTCTGGTTGTATTTCATCTAATGCACAATTCCAATGGTACATGTTGCTCAAGGGCCATCCAGCTGTTACCTGCTTGTGGTAGTGTTATTCTCAAGATGTTTTGTTGATCTGGCCATCTAAACTGTGACTTTGGTCTTTTTTGGATTGTTTATTAATGTTCTGTAGTTAATGGTTTTAGCACGGTAAAGGGGAATTTTATGAGGGCTGCTCCAAAAATAATGCCTCCTGTGTTTTGATGTTGGCCCACAAAGTCAGAGGTGGTTGGAGGTGGTGGGATAGCAGTAGAGGTTGAACTTTTCCCCAGCATTCTGTTATGTTTTGTTGCTGTGTGATACATAGCAGCAGAGGGGTACTCTGATGGAATGGCAGACCAGCAGCAGGCAGCTGAGATTTTGTGTTTCCCACCTGAGCAGTCATTTAACGTCTCCTCCAGACACAAGGCAGCAATGCAGGGTGTCGTAAGCTGCTCCACAGGGAGTTGAAATGTACTGTCCTCTAATCTGATACCAGTTTACAACTGTTTCTTCACTTAGGTAAGACTGCTTCCTTCAGAGTAAATTATATTGCGTAGGTATTACTTTTGCAAGGTCAGTGTATTTCCTCCTTGATAAATGATGATCTGATGTCTGGTTTCATTTGACAATAGATCCAAAATTACATGTGCTGTATGATTGTGAGGTCCAGTCCCTGTGCTCAAAGCCAGAACAGCTCAGCAGGCTGCATGGCAGTGTCCAACTGGGTCTGAGTGGCCCCAAGAATGGAGTTTCTGCAGCCTCTCCAGAACTTGCTGCAATGTTCGGTAATCCCTACAGCTATTAAAAAATAAAAAAAATAAAAAAATAAAAAGTTTTTTGTGTGTGTTTGTTTGCTTTTTATTTTCAGTGCATCTCCTACGCATCCTTCATAACTTCACAGTGAACAACTTTGGCACAGATAAATCTTTTAAGACACCTGCTCTTATTTGAGGACTTAAACTTTGAAAATTGCAGTTGATTTAATGCTGTGGCTCACAGGTCCTACTGAACTGAGAGAATTTGAGGAAGAGAATTCTGATTATGAACGGATTTTAAGGAAAATGCAGAGCCCTTCATGCCCTCATATACTGAAAAACATGACTGAGATAGGAGGGGGGAGTAGGAGCAAATGTTTACAGTGCTGCAGTGCGTGGCTGTTTGTAGTGTTCTTTGTAGAAATCTGCAGTGAAAGAAAACAGCGGCTAAGTATTTTATGTGTGTTCTGGTTAATATGCACAATAAGGCAGTTTTCTGCAGTTTGCCTCAATAGTGACTAAATGCTAAGATTTGAAAAGAAAAACTTGACTTGATTCTCTGAAAGAGATCAGTGTGCGCACAACATGCAGGTCTGTGTGACTGCAGACGCTGCCTTTTGCACGCAGCTCTTCTAAAACCATAGGTGTGCTTTTCTCTCATTGTGCACCATCTCCTTGCTGTCACTCTGGTCACGTTTCAGGTTACTGAGGATTGCCTCTCTAGAATTTCTTTTGCTTCCTTCAGAGTAAACCTGGTTTCTAGATGAAACTGCTGCTCTGTTCTGGGGGGTAATTACCTGAATGGTTAGTGGCTCGCGTGTACTGAATGGTGGTGATATCTTGGCAGCCTTAGTAGCATTTCAAGTGGAGTCTTGCTGCACTGTAAACTTTGTTGATTTCATTGCTACAAAATTAGGAAACAGTTTTTATGTCGCGTTGTATAGAAAAAGGACATTGCATTAGATCCTTTTTATGACGTGGAGAAGCACGTCTTAATTATTCAAGCTCAGGAGATACTTCAACCAAAATTCTTTCTGCTGGTGCAGAATATGTTTGTATTTATAACATGAGGTGCTCTTCTGCAGTTATTGAGCAGAGTTGCTTCTGAGAGGGAATTTCATGCGTGACTTCTGGCTGTCTTCTGGGTGAGGTTTGTGTGATCTTCTGTGCGTGCGCCTTGCTGCCTTACAGCAAAGCTGAGCTGTCTTCAGCTGATCAATGATGGTTTCATTAATAGTGAGCAGAGAAACTCTGCTGAAGAAGCAAACAACTCAGTACTTTCAGGAAAGTCATACTGTCCCGTTGGAGGCCAGGTTTCTGAAGAAGGGAGAGGGCAGGACTCAGGGCTGCACAGTGGTGTCTTTGTTGCTCCCTGTCCTAGATGGATGCCCAAGTTTACACAGCTGGAAAAGGGAGATGGTACCGGTGGTGGAATTTGCTGTTTGATTTTAGCAAATATATAACTCTTATAACTCTTATAACTCTTAAATGTCAGTCAAATTAAGCTGGGTCAGTGCAAAATGCTCTGCTTTAACCACTGAGTTAACTGGGAACATTCTACCAAAAAAATAGTGAACAACTCAGGAAGCAGCTGTGAGCAAAATGAAATAATTACCATAGTGGCAAATTTTGCTTTAGCACCAGCTCAGGGCTTTTGGTCATTTGTATGGGGCTTTTTGGGTGGTGTTGAGTGGGTTGGTTTGTGTGTTATTTTGTTTGTTCTTGTTTAGTTCTTCATTGTGGGGTTTTTGTGGCTTTCTGGATGTTTTGATTTTGCTTTTTCTTTCTCTCTTTCAAGCACTGCCATACATCCACAAAGTGTTTTGAAGCAACATGTGCTGAGAGCAGGAGTGCGTGTGTGTGTGCAGCAGCTGCAGCTGCTGGGCAGATCTGAGGCACATTCCTGCAGGCAGTGCTGGGGCAGTTCCACAGCCCCTGCCAGGGAGCCAGGGGATGTTACCTCCTCCAGCTGGAGTTACCAAGAGCGAGGCAAAGCCTGCATGGTGAGATGGGAGTAAGAGTAAACTAGGATCACTGGGATCTCCGTGTTACCGCCACGAGCCCTAGAAATGTGCTAACCTGAGCTAGACCAGAGCTTCCTTAATTCATTGCTAGTCTTAGAACGTGCTCTGAATTTACCCAGTCTGAGGCACCCGGAACGTTGATTTATTTTTTTTGAAGGAGGAACAAGAAAGATTTCCTTTCCACTTCAACAGTGAAGAGCTTGAAGTGGTGTGAGCCAAAGGAGTAACGTGATGATTCTGGAATGTTGTAGAATTATCGTCAGTCTCACTCCAGTGGCTTCTGCAAAGCTTCACACTCTCAGTATGAATTTAGAGCATGCTGAACCAAAAGCTACCTATGTACTCACTGAGCTGGAAGGTGGGACAAGATTCCCTTTTAAAATTGGTGATAGTTACTGATCTGTTGGGGCTGCTCTAAGAACAAAAGATGTGCTTACTGGCCGAGCTTGAAATGCATCTGTTTCTCAAAATTGTAAACCCAGGTAAGGCACCCATTAAGGTAAAAGCTTATGTTTTCCACTCTGAGCAGAGTGGAAGGACAAACACTGCCTCTTTTCCATCTTTTAAGCCCAGATCTTGTTGTTACCACTTTTCAAAAATATTTCTGCATTTCTTGCACTTTTTTACATTTTCCTCTCTTAAAACAAGGACCTTTGAGCATGCTATCATTTAGCCGAGCTGCTCGGCAAAGGCAAAAGTTGGATTGGTGGGAATAGTGGCAGTTGAGTCTGCATCCACATCCTGATGGGCTGCTCTCAGGACAGTTTGTAATACGGCAGACTTCCCACTAAAATAGGGACATCAGAAACTTCTCTGGCTACTGCTTGGGAAGTTACTATTACAAATCCAGATAATATCATAATTTAGATTATCTGTGTTTATGACCTGAAAAACGGCAAGGGGAATATGCAACATCATTATCTCTTAGGTTTAATATCCACCTCTGCTTATACGAATGAACGATGGACGGAAAACCGAAGTGATTAGAAGCCAACAGGATATAACCCGTGTGAAAACATGCCTGATGAGTAAGTCAACATTTCTTAAAAGCAGCTTTCTTCTTAAGGTGACTCTAAGCATTGCTGCTGTACTGCAGGGCGGTGGGGTAAGGAGGAACTTCTCTCACTCCTTCCCCAGAAGGACGTGTTGTACTGCTGCCCGACAGCTTCCCAAGACATATGGGGCAAGCACTCTGTGCTTCTGCCAGGCATAAAATAAAAGCCTCGTCTTGACCAGTTTCCCCCCACGGGCTCATCTGTGTTGTCAGACTTGTTTGGGATCTGTCCTGCCCTGGGACAGCGTGTGGCTGTGCAGGATAGGAGGAGGGCTCCTGTGTGCTCTCTGGAGTGCTTTGCTGCAGCGCTGCAGGGCAGGGGCAGCGGTGTGCCCTGTGTTTGAGACAGCTTGCCAGTTCTCAGCTCCTTCTCCTATTCTCTGGCCATCCTAGGTGTAGTAGGAACACTGTGCAGGTTGCATCAGTGAGATGTTAGGTGTTTCATTGGCCTCATGTGGGAGCAGGGAACTTCGGAGGCTTCACTGCCATCGGGAATGTAGGTTTTGGGTGGGTTTGCAATAAGCTTCTTACCTTGCAACAGTGGTCTGAACAACTTTGTTCAGGTTGTGGATTTTTAGATTGCAGTTTGCCTGGAGTTCTAGAAAAAATCCAAATTCGTCCAACCCATCAGTCTTCCTGTTTGGAGAAAATATGAGGCAGTTTTCTGTTCTTTTTTTTTTTTTTTTTTTTTTTTTTTTTTTTTAAAGTAAACTTCCAAGACCATTGGACCATGTATTTTCCTTCTGCATTCTGCTATTTTCCAGAGAACTTTGGAGGCGTTCCTGGCGGGGTCGGTGCTGAGGTATTTTTAGCAGGCGCAGTAACTCTTCTGCAGTGCATTCATGCCTCTCTTGCCTGCAGTTACTGTTGCTTTCTCAAACATGCATTCAGGCTTCTGCCAGCACACCCAGGGTAGTGCTGCTTCATGTTACAAGATCGTGCTTTGTCAGGGCAGGGCTCAGAGCCCGGCAGGGCTGGGGCCATCTCTCTAACGTAACCGGGCACGCAGCATGCTCGGTGCTGGGCTGGCACCGCGTGCTCCCCTGCCTGGCGCCCAGCATGGAGGGCTCACCGCCTGCCTCCGAACGAGTATGTCCTGCGGTTCCGCCTCCCTCGGGTGTCGGTGATGCTGCTGTGAATATTGCTGGGTGGCTGGCTAGAGAGCAGGGTCGTGGGTGGGAGGCTGGGATTCGTGCTTTGTTAGTTGCTGCTGCTAGAGTTTGCTTTTTGAAGTTCAGTTCGCTAGCTGCTGCCGATTGCAACAGCAGAGGAATAAAATTAAAGGTCTTCTGTCCCTTTATTTTTTTTTTTTTCATTTTTTCCTCTGCTGTTGTTCAGTAGTTAGCTCTGTTTGTTTCCTAGCATAGGTTCAGTACTAAACTTAAGAAAACTGCAGTTTGCACTGCTGACGTACTGTTAAATATTTGTTCTTACTGTGTGGGTAAAGATTTCATGCTGGGAGAGAGATTCCCCAGGGAGCTGCAGTTTGAATGGCTTTGTGTAAGGCTGTGGTCAGAGTTTGCCTGGTTCTGGTGATGTCCTGCAGGGAGCTGTGAGGTTGGGCTCCAGCACAGAGCACAGCACAGCACACAGCTGGCTGCTCGGCGCGTTTGGTGGGCGGTGTGAGTGGCAGAGGGAACTCTTGGCTAAGGTCAGCTTTTAACATTGCTGAAGATCTCTTTTGCATGTAATGATTGTGTTTTATCCGAATATTCCGTTCCATGAAATGCCCTATTCTTCAAAACAGAAATGCACTTTTTTGGAGCGTCTACCCGCGAATCCTGGTTTCACAAGAGGTATTTTGGTTGACTTCAAAATCACGCATTTCAAATCAGTTCTTCATTAGAAAAGTGGTGGCAAATCTCATAGTGCTTTCCTTCTCTCAGACTACAGAAACTTCCTAAATCCCCAGGTTGCAGAGAGCATTAGCAGTGATTTTTGCCCGCCTGTCCGTGCTGTGCTGCTGCACTTGGCTGCCTTTCTCTTTTCTGCTCACTCTGCCCAATGAGGGCTCTGTTGGTGCCGGGGCCAGGCAGGGCTGGCTGCAGTGTGGGCGCGGGGCCGGCAGCTCGCAGGGATGGCCATGGAGAATGACATCTGTGTTGGGCGCGCGTTGCTCCCGGAGGACAGAGCTGCATTGTTGGCACAAGGAGAAGTGAGAATGCTAAAAGCATTTCAGTTATTTTCTTTCTATTGTACAATACTTTTTTTCTGTTCTGTTGGTAGCCCTGAACGTAGAGCTGCTTCCAAAAATTAAGTGAGCTGAAAGTGGAAAGAGCTCAGTTTGTCTCATTTTTGCTTTTTGGAACTTACAGGAAATGAGTTTTTAGTTTTATACTGGGCATTATCAAAGCCAGGCAACAGTGCCTGGAGAACTGGTACAAAAGCTAGGTGATAACTGAGCTACTGAAAAGGAGGCATTACTTTCAGTCTCTCTAGTTTCAGCTTTTTATTTGTGAATTTATTCGGGGGGAATGAGGAACATACTCAGTTTTGGTAACTAATAATTACGATTTTAAACATTCAGCTTTATTGTGTCATCAGTTTAGCTTCACCTGTCTGAGTCTTCAGTACTGTTCCACAAGATTGGGAAAGACCAGAATTTCTGCTATTCATATTGCACGAGGAATATGTGGGGTAAAGGGAAGAATTTATGTAGCAGAGAGGACGTGTTATGTGTGTGGTTTTATAAACTGTCAGTGGAAAAAAAAAAGAGCACAGGGCTGCATGTTTAAAAAAAGCCCCTTTGTAGGTCATCTGCAAGGAAGAATTACATCTTGGTTGTCAAAAATGGTATTGAGTTGTGGGGTTTTCTTTTTTGTAAAACAAAACATTGTTTTTATTTCTGCTTGTATTTTCAATACTGTTTTGACATTCCACTTTCACCAAAGCCACCAAGAAGAATCAGCTCTGAACAGTGCCTTATTGTTCAGCATGGTTTGTCATTGCTGTTTACAGTGCTGCAGCTTCCTCACGTTAACCAGGCTATTAAACTAGCTGGATGTTATCGATGGGAAGCTTTGGCATTATCCAGGGAAGATAGCTGTTAAAGTAGGGCAAAGAAGCTCATTTCTAGCAGATCTATAGTTCAGTTATATCCTGAACAATATCATTGCTAGACAGATTTCCTTTCCTGTGAGACAGTCTTAAGACCACAACCCAAATGGGAATTAAATCTTTTTTTAAAAACACAAGCAAACAAAAAAGAACCACCCTAACAATTTCAAAACAGTGAGAGGGCAGCAGGGGAAAGGGAAAGTTCCAGAGCAATAGAAGTGTTCGAATAAATCAGTACGTCCTCACAATGGGAGGCTGAAACTTGAGAGAAAAAGAGTGCAAGTTAATTCAGAGCATCTGGAGCATCAAGGGGCAGAACAGGACGCTCACTGGAGAAGGGTCAGTGGGAATAGGGCTCAGGAAAGGGGAGCCAGAGTTCCTGGGGAACTCTCATCTGCTGTTCTTCCTAGAGGCTGGTTGGCAGACCTAGGATACATTCTTATGCTCCAAGCTGGAATTTAACAAACAAGCAGAAGCACAGAGGTTCCGAGGAGAAGTAGAACACAGGTCGAGCTTTCCTGGTGCGCACAGCTGAGCTGAGAGTGAAGCTTCTCAATGAGGAAGCAGTTCTTTAGGTTCAGGGAATGCTCCCTGTGACTTTTGACTCTAAGAGTGAAGGTAGGTTGCTCTTGAGACAGATAAGAGTGTTTGGAACAAGGCTGCTGTCTAAAAGGACAGAGCTATAGATGATATATTTCTCAGGCATCTGTGTGCAAAAAGCAACGCTGTAATTCGGTGCTAGCAGTAGGAGCAACATGGGATTCAGACCAGTGAAAAGAGATGGAAGAGTAATATCTTGCTGAGCAGCTCATAGTATTTTAAGGTTTTTAATCAAATAAATCAAAGAGAAATGAAAAAGTTAATGCTTCAAGCTTTGTCAAGAACTCGGTTCCAAAGATCCCATTAATTTGACAGTTTCTTCTCCATTGGTAACGTACCACTTTGGATTTAAGATCATATATGCTCTAAGCTGTAGAGCAGTGTTTATTTGGGGGAAGTAAAGGGATGCTAATTTGGGGAAGACTGATGGAGAAGACAAAAATAACCTGAAAGTAATCAAACACAGATGCTAGTTTTTGTGATAGCCAATTGCTTTTGTACTCTGTGGGAAGGGATAGAATTTCCTACTTTCTCTCATTGGATTAAGCTTGAGTACAGCCAGAATGATGTAGTTTCATAAACTTCTGGATAGAATTACCATTGAGCAAAGTTTATCAGAGCTCATGACTCCCAGATCAATCAAAGAAATCGTTCAAATTATTATTCTGTTTTTTAAATAAGGGAATATGTAGGGATTGTTGTGTGCCAGTTGCTGACATTGGCGGCTTCTTGCACATTATGGACCCAGAGCATGGGCAGAGACGCAGTCCACATTCTATTCAATACTCTCTCTGAAACCTGCAAGAGCAACACCATTTTCTTTTGTTTCAATTAATCCATGCAATCAGTGACCCTGTTCACAGTTCGCATTCACATCTTGGTTCTGTGTTCTGGAATGAAGGAGCTTTCTGTTCAGTGTATTTGCATTCATTTATGGCTCATGGGGTTCTGCTTTCCTCGCCCCCAGTACGTTCGATGTTCCTTCTGACTGTGTAACTCATCAAGAGTTTACTTTATGCACTTCTATATGCAGTTCTAAAAGGTGGACTTGCTGATTTTGTGTGCTGAGTTTCATTGGCCTTTCTATCATTAGGATTTTTGTAGAGGTTTTGCAGATTCCAAATATCTCCGCATCTTCCTGTTTTCATTGCAAGCTGAGAACAACACGCATCATCCTCAGTGTTGATCTACAGACTTCAGCTTCTGGCACATGCATCTTGCCTTGCCATTGCAGCGATCGGAACAACTCATGTTTTCAAATGCAACTAACGTGCAGCAGCTCGATGTGTCAGCTGGGTTCTTTATTGACACTTTGAGGGAAGTCAGGCCTTGAATGCTAAAAGCTAAACCAGCAAGATACTTAGCAAATGCTGAGAAGATATTTTTGATTGGTTTGTTTGTTTCCTAATCTTTTATTAAGAAGAAGGTGTGAAAAGGAAATTTTTTGCACAGTCAAAAATTGTTAACAGTGTGATAACCAGAAATAATCATTTTAGTAGATAGATATCCAACATAGCTGAAATCTACGATGTGGTTAAAAGGAAACTAAAGCAGCTTGAACTACAGCTGTCTGCCTTTCCATGTTGTTATTGGGGAAAGCACAGCAGAAAGGGAGTGTGTGGGTTCTGTATCAGGATTACATTAGACTCTATGATGATATGCATGCCAGCAGTACTGAAAAATGGAACACCAAGGCTGCTTGCAAATTTTCCATTTTTAGGTTGCAGCTTTACTGGTAAACTTAATGCTTTACACAGAGTGGGCATTTCTCCTTGACTGTGGCTTCTGCTGAACCATAGTGGTGTTACACAGTGTGCTGACAGTCTTTATTTTGCTTTCTATCATGTTGGGAAAAGAGAATTCTGTAGACTTTAAATAAATAAATAGCACTTAAGAGCTGTGAAAGAGGATCTGAGGTATCATATGCGCATCCAGACCTGCAGCCCTCTGCACAGCATTAGCCAAGCTCTTGCGGGGCAGGAAGGGCTCAGTTTCTTCCCTGACAGGCTGGGCTTTAACTGGCACTGCAGGTTCTGGGTGCCTTCCTCTGCGCTCCAGGCTTGTTCTCTGGCATCTGCAAAGCTGGATGCTCTTCAGTTCTGATTCCAGACCCCCGCTGTGAACCTGGGGTTCTTTGTGCCTTGACTTTCTGTACCTCCTTCCCACCTTTCCTTCCCTCTCTGTGAGGCAGAGGAGCAATTCACAGTGTTGGTGTTTTTAAACTCTGGATCAGAGCTAAGACGGCATATTATGCTGAAAAATTACAGTGGTTGCCGACAACTGCCTGTCTGATTTGTTAGCTCTTGAGAGCCAGTTGAGGACAGTAGGTCTGATTAAATAATATTCCAGGAGCTGAGTGCATCTTCCTACTTCCCTTTGTGTTCACTAGCATGGACAGAAAGTGTCCCAAAGTTTGGAACTGATTGCAGGTGAGTATCTGCATGTGCTCAGCGCTTCTCCATTGGCAGTGTCAGCCTGCAAGGGCAGTGGGAGGTGAGGGCTGTGGCCATGCTCAGTGAGGCATGGCACCCAGCAGGCAGCCATAGCAGTCTGCTGGCAGCCAGGGCTTACAACAGTTCTAGAAATGCCCATTGTGCTGTTACTCATCTGTAGGTTACAAACATCTTATGAGGAGGGTCTCTGCTTTCAGGTAAGCAGAGAGATAGCAAGTGGGCTAGTGATGCTGGGGTGGATGCGCTGGCAGCTACTTGCTGGGTCCCAACCTGACAGGGTCACTTGAGCTATCCTTGGACCATGCCCCACAGAATCACAGAATTGTAGGGGTTGGAAGGGACTTCCAGAAGGTTCCAAGGCAGTTGGGGTGGTGTGTGGGGTCAGGGTGCCTGTGCCTCAGATTGCCCAGAGCATCACTGCATGCACCACTCTGCTGCAGAGCAACCCAAGGTAACATGAGGGTCTTCCTGCTGGGACCATAGGAGCAGGCTGTGAACACTACGCTGACAGCTGACCAGAGATGAGTGGTTAGCTGTTAAAACCATGAGATCACAGCAGAAAAACACAGTAGTAGCTGAGAAACCTACAGCGTCAGAATGTCATGAAATGTGCTCATTTGGATCCTTCTGCTGTTTCTGAGAGGAGCTGAGCCTTTCCCAGCTGGGGCCATGTCCTCCCTGCAGGCCCACAATGTGGCCCCTCATACTGCAGGCCACAGGCTTACTGGGCCAGAACTTTGCTTCTCACCATGAGGGAAAGCAGAATGCATCCCAGGCATCCGTGAGGTAACCACAGCCTGTGAATCCTCTGCCTGTTACTCCTGGGTTTGTGTGCAGACAGCAGTCTTGGATTTCTTCTTTGTAAGTGCATGTGCAAATCTGGTCTGGTAGCAATGTGAGTGCTGCCATCATTACTGTGGGGAAAGTTCATCTGATGTAGCCATAATCAGTATTTCTTGTAAAATGTCCATAGTGTTGCCAGTTTCCTAAAGGATGAAGAGCATCCTCATACGCAAATGTAATCCCTAAACCAGTTATTGGAGCCATCTGCTGGCTAACGACAACACTAGCTGCAGGTTGTGGTTGGGCATGACTTCAGTTGTCAGTGGCATCAGCATAGCTCGCTCTGGGCTCCTCCTGGAGATTCAGTATGGTATGCTTTGCTGAAATATCTACAGTGTTATAACTGAAATTTTTGCACTTCACATCAGTGCTACCGATGCGGTATCTGTCCTCTGCCTTCCTTCTTAAATTTTTTTATAAGTGCTTGTAGAAACATTGCAGTGCCTTTTGGAAGAGCATGTGAGGAAGTGATGGACTGTTTATCTTAAGGTGATTAAAACAGGCAAGAAGCTGCAAATAGTCCTGTACAGACCATAGTCTGAATGAAATAAATCGATAGAAGGCAGAGAAAGTCACTACTAACTTTTTCCCAGTGGGTATTTTCAGAGGAGGGGATCAGCAGTTCTGTGCAGTGACTTTGTAGCCTCAGAACTGAAATTAAAAGGTTAAATAATCCATTGTCTTAAAGTGCTTCTGATACAAGCAGAACCTTATACCACCAGGTTACTGTTGCTTTTAAAATCACACATAATTTTGCAAATTTGTATATGCTAACAAGAGTGGCAAAGTGATGTTGGCCCTTGTGCCTCGGGCAGTGAGCACACAGCAGGCCGTTGGTTTTCAGTTCTGGCGTTGTTGTGGATCAAGCCAAGACATCTGCAGAGTGCCGGAACTTATTACTCACCTCATAGTTAACCAGAGAGCCTGGCGCAACGTTTTTGTATCACTGAGATTGTTAATTCAGGAACAGTGTTTGGCTGTTAACTCTTCACTGTATAGGAGTCCATATAAAGCTCTAGATAACAAGGGCAAATTTTGTGGCAGTGCATGTATGTATGTGCTATATACGTACCATGCAACATATTTTTATATATTGCGTGTATAATAAATTAGCAAATCAACTAGCAAATGAGATTTTTCTTTTAAACTTGCCCACAGTACTGTGGGCCTTGCAGTACTGCTCAGCACCACTGGTGATGCATCTGCAGAACTGGCACTCAGCTGCACGTTCTGTAGTTCTTGGCCTCAGCTGCATGCAGGTTAGTTGTCTTTCCCCCGCCCCTGACGGGTTCTGGATATCTGTGGCCTTGATGTTCAGTGTTGGTGCAGCCCCAGAAAGGGACACCAGATAAGGAGCCCTTGCACTGCAGGCAAGCAGCCGACTGGCTGTGCTCGGTGCTGTGCCCCGGGAACCTGGCATGGATTTTCAGTGAGACCATCATGAGCTCCCTGCTGCTGGTGTGTGCTGAGCACCTGGAGCCAAATTAAGGATGCCTCGCTATGGTGCTGGCCTAGTTTCTTTCTGGTAATTGTGTTCTGCCTCTGTAGACTGCTGCTGCTTCAAGGATTTTTGTTCCCTACAACTGTTGCTTGTGACCTCATTTTTTCAATCTCACTGATGTAGCTCTTACATTTTTGTTGCGAGGAACCTGCTGAAGCTGCTTATGCTGTCAGTGCAATGGGCACCCCAGGAATCCAGAGATACTCACGTATGTGAGGTACTCTGGGCTGGTGGGCAGTGGACATCACGTTTTCGTCACAGTCTGAGCACTGGCATAGGGGACAGCACAGGAATGGTATGACTGCAAATCAGCTTTCAAATTTTCCACTGTTTTCTTGCTGTCTTACTTGATGTTTTGCATTGTTTGATGTTTGGCAAAATTCACATTTCACCAGATGTGTGGATCTATGTTATTTTTTCCCTAAAATTCTGTTTTGGTCTTTGAAAGAGCTCTCATCTTGTTACAAGGGTCATATGAGCATCTAATCTCCACAAGTTTTTAAGCCAGCCACAAAAAGCCAATGTGCCTCTCTCCCATCCCTCCAGGTGATGCTCAGCCTACGAGCTTGATTTTTGTTTGTTTGTTTTTATTGCTCTGTAAAACTTGCAAGGGCTGTCCAATCACAGTAAATAAAATGATGAGTCCATCTACATGTATTTTCTTAGGTTTGTATGTTGCTTTACATCATGAAACAGTCTTTGTAAATTGCAGTGGAATTCCTGTGAATTGAGTAGATTTTAGCCAACATAAATTGCTTTTAAGTAAGGTGACAGATGTTCTTTGTACACAGTGTTCCAGTCTTCCCTTTCGTGTCTCTTAGATGGGATCCACTATTATTAATACATAAAAGAAATATGAAGGTTTCTCAGTATAGATGTTCATTTGGAATGAGATCTACCGTGTAACCGTGAAGCAGTCTCTTAAAAAAGGGACTCTACCAGCATGCAGTCGTGTTGAACAGGGCATGGCTTCGGAGCAGGGCGTGTGGTAGCCAAGTATTGCAGAGTGGGGTCAGGAGGAGGCATTTACTGATGCACCAATGCTGATATTTGTTGTTGCTGCCTGTTCATCTTTGGCAAAATGATTGTGAACTCTACTGCAGAACACGAATCTGTGCCGGAGACCCGTTCCACGTGTTACAGTTTGGTGGCTCTGTGCAGCCTGGTCACAAAATTCACTGCGTCTGTGTTAGTTGCCAGCTTCCTTTTTCCTTTTCCTCCGCCCTTCACTCTTCATGTCTTTTTCTCTAACCTGACAGAAATCTCCAGGAAATGCTTTTGTGTGAACAACTTCTGGTATCTCCACATCAGTGGTGTCTATCTTCTGCCATAGATCAGACTTTGTATTGCTCTTTCTACATGTGATGCTTTTATTTGCCATTTGTGTCTAAGTGCCCTTTAAAATATACTTGCTTTTCCAGAAATGTCGTCTGAGATACCAGTATAGCTCAAAAGCATGGTTTTTTAGCTGTTTTTCCTCTTGTTCTGGCCCCCACTAAAAACTGAATTGTGCTCTTAAGAATATTTTCTTCCACACTGCCTGTGTTTTGAGTCAGTCAAAGGTTTTCTCCTCGCTTATACTGCTGGTACTAATTCATACCCTATGAATTAACATTTCAGCGCAGAATTTGATCCTATCAGAAGGGGCTGGACTTTAAAAGTATGGGATCATACTTATACATAACCGGTGCATTGCTGCAAGTTAAGAGAATGGGAAAAAAAGCCCCAAACCCAACCACAGCAACTTCTACAGGCCAATTTGCATTCTGGTTTTGTTGGTTCCTGAAGCCCTGAAAGCATGCTGCATAGGTATTCTGAATTAATGGTTTTGAAGATGTCCAACTCCGGTTACAAAGAGCTTACCTTTGAGACCATCCATCTCTGTCCTGGGCAAATAATAGTAATATTTGCTACACACAGAAAATGTTAATGAGACAGCAGTGAAGAGCAAGGGGAGGAGAAGCCGTGAGGTGATGGCTTTTCAAAAGTGAGTCTGAAGGAGCAGGACTTATGGCAACTGTAGGTGAGGGTCAGAGCTCAAGTGGTTACAGACAGGTGATGTGCGTTTGCTTTACAGCTTCTGCACAGCACAGCGAGGCACCTTTCCTTTGACACAGTCAGTGCAGTTTCTTCTTGCACCAAGGACAGCTAAGGTTACAGTGCTGTTGCTGGCTCTGTTTCGTACTTGATCCCTTATATGACAACTGCTTCCTTGGTAGAGTTCCTTCCTCTCAGAAGATCACAAACATCTCCTGAAACTTTTCTTTAGTGATTTCTTAAATAGCAATGTTTCTGTGGTGGTACGAATAGAACATATGGTTTATAGCTGGATTTGTGTCCTCTCGTGCATCTTTGAATCTGTTTTTAACTCTGCTTATGAAGTGAACTGCTTTCTGGCCGAGGAACATGTCATCCTGGTTCTGTTGATTTGCTGCTGATTTGTCTGTCTGTCATGCTGTCCAACTTACAGGCTCAAATGTGCAGTTTTAAAATAGTGCCATATGTAGAACGTGGAATGGAAAGCCCTGTAGCTTTAAATCCAGCAGACCCGGCCCTTCTGTGCATCTAAAGCAAATACTCGGGCAGAAGAGGCTCACAGCTTGAGCATGACAGTTTGCTGCAGCAGCGCAGGGGCTCGGCAGGCAGTGATGTCGGCTGCAGGGCGATGCCCACAGCTCCCCCAGCCCTGCAGGCACATGGAGCGGGGCGGGGGGGAATGCGGGGATGTTGATGTGGTGCTGCTGCACCTCTGTGTGCTGCCAGAGGGACTTCTGTGAGCCAGCAAAGGTAAGAGGAGCACGGGGCATCCTCCTTAGAATGGCGTCAGTCATCTTATTTGGCTGCTCTGTTCGGATCTCCAGAACTTGACCTCATTTTGTAGCATTAGCCGTGGAAATGCTGTATTTTCCTCTGTTGGTAAATTTATATAAAATATAAATATATAAATTTATATAACTTTTCTTCACTTCAGAAGCTGGGAAGCTTGAAGAAGGCTTTTGTCTGAGTGACTGCTGCAATCCATGCAGATCAAATACAGTGCTGCTCCTTGGAGCGCTCTGTTTTTTCTCATTTGGGGGTTTGGTGTGTGTAATGCAGGGAACTATGAAGGAAGAGGCTCGTGCATGCAGCCTGGTATCAGGGAGGTGTTCAACTGGCAGCTTTTTAAATATGATGTTCTGCTGTTCTGACTGTGCAAAATGTGTTGTCAGGAAGTAGTAAACAAACTGCAGATTCAAGTTTTACTTCAAGTGAAAAAAAGAAGAGAAAACACCTTCTCTTGGAGTCAATGACCTTCAGAAATAAATAAGTAGTTTTCTTTGGTCTTGGTTAGCCCTGTAGCCAGGTGCAGCTGTGTCACAAGCCTTAGTTAAAAAAGTGAGCTGTATTTCCCCCACATTTATTAAATACCAAAGAGGAAACAGTAAGGAATTTAAGACTGATCTCTGGTGCAAATAGAAGATAATTGTTTTGAAGTTGCTGCAGTTAGCTTCCCCTTGCATTGTGACTCCAGCATTTGGAAAAAACAAACAAGCAAACAAAAAGCCAGAAATACGGGATGCTGATGTTATGCCTTTGCCATAAATGGATGTTGACCTGAGATTTGTTATCTGCAGAAGACCTTGAGAAATTGTATCGTATCGCGGTTGTGCTGGAAGCATGTATGTCTAATCACATTTGTTTAGCACACTCACTATATTCCTCTGGGAAGATCTGGATCTCCTATGCTGGTATGTGTACTTACTGCATTCATCGTTGTCCATAACGCAAGTGATGCACAGGTGGCTCTTGAGCACAGCTATGTTGGAAATGTGGAGATGAAGTGCTTCAGACAACAGTGAAGACAGAGGACAGTAAGAAAGAGTGTTTTTTATTCCATGTTTCATTTTGATAGATCTGTGTACTTTGCATCTTGGCATCCGTAACATGAGGCAAATGCATCACCCCTTGAGAGCTGGAGGGAAAAATGATTAGAATAGGGTACCGCATTCTTGCCTTCTGCATCAGATCTGGGCAGTTTGCTGTCACTGTAGTTAGGAGAAGCTTTTGACATTGGGTAATGGAGATGCTAACAGCAGTGTGTGTGCTACCATGAGTGCAATGTGTCTCTAGGTGGAGTTCCAAATCAGGAATCGTGGAAATACTGAAAGGAGTGTGCTGACTTCAGTGTTCACTGAGTGCGGTGTTTGGTATGGACCAGGACTCTGCTGCCTTGTTCTGCTGGTACCTGCCCTCTCCTCCCTTCAGTGCAGCCACCTCCTTGTAGTCACACTGCATGCACTTTCCTTTCAGATGCCAGAAGGCACATGCCACATGCGGGTCCATTCCCTGCGCTGCAGGCTGCCCTTCCTACACTGCTGCTTCTTGTGTGTTCAGTTTGCTGCTTTGAGCGACATTATGGGTTAAGTGTAGGAGTACCTTTGCAGCACTTAGGGCTGAACAGCAGGCTGTGTTTGCACAGGAAAAGAATCTCTGGGGCCAACTCTTTTGCATAACTCTCTAGGAAGTGTAATATTAGCTGTGTGTATGTTACATTAGAAAAGCTTAAATAAGGGAACAGTATGTCAAGAGATTATATGTAGGAATGACAGAGAAATGTGTTCACAAGAAACATGAATCCCGTGTTGTGAAATATTTATCTTTTACTGTAAAATGTTGTTTCAGTCAACTTTGAAATATTGGTTACAGTCGCACTCTGCGTTGTGTCTTCAGAAAATACAGCTGAAAAGTAAAAAGAAGTGACAGTTGTGCTCAAATACACAGGCTCATTAGAATAAGTATGTGGTGGTGACTTGCATGTGAGCTTTTAGCAGAGGAAAACCCCTTGAGAAGAGGCGGGTCCTGCTCTCAGTACGGCAGTTTTGTGCAGTGGTCATGGAGAGATGTTTGTCCTCCCACACTCCAGACGTCTGAATGGTCGTCTCTTTTCTTTATTCGTGTATATGTTAGATGCAGTAATAATCTGTATTTTTTCAGATAGCAGCTTCAAGCATGAGAAAAATAAACAGTACTCTTTGGGAAGTACTAACAGTAGTTTTGTCTGTAAGTTAATGAGATGTGATTTGAGCATTCTGGGGAAACCAGAATGTGTTTGTAAAAGGAAGGGAGAAAATCATTTTACATAGTTATTTTCAGATAAAAGCTTGTGTAAACTTGTTTCTAAATCTATCCTCTCCTCCCAGTATCTACACTTAACTTTTTGTTCAGCTTTACCTCATTTCCTATCCTTATCATTGTAACTTCTGTCCTGATTGGCAGTCTGCACTTGATTAAAAGTCTGCAGCTGCTAAAATAAACATCCATTAATGTTATTCTGGCCATATTTTTATTGTGTCGTCCTCTTTCACCTCAAAAATCAGGTTCCTGCAAGTCCCTGCATATAGTTCAGTTCCTTCCTATTTTTCTGTTCAGATTGTGTTATTCATTCCTGTTGACCTGCTTTGCCCATAACGCTGTCATTGTCATCCTGTTTATTCAGCTAGCACTGCTCATTTTCTTATTGACGAACCTGTAGCTTTGGGAAACCATTACTGAATTGGACCACCAGGCTTTACTCCTTTTGCATTCAAAAATTTACTTTTGAATGCAAAAATTTTGTGAATTCAAGGTCAAGAATGGGAGTTCTTTGGCAGCAAGTAGGTTTTAAAAAGACCAGAAGGCAGCACAGACGTATTATGAAATGTTGCTCTGCTGAGGTTAGTGGCTCACCTGCCTGCCCTTTCCTGGAGATCTGCTATCTCCTCCCGTTCCTGCAGCATGCAGATGCATTGGCCACGCAGGAATGCTGAGAGCCACGTGTGTTGCTCTGGATTGGCAGAGTTAATGTGAGTGCAAATGTTTTAGTAATCATCACTCATCATTGTTTAACTGCTATGAGTAAGGGGTAAAGCCATTTCCTCTTGGTGTTGCCTGTGTTGGTTCCTTGCTCCAGTTGTTATCTTAGATGGGCAAAGAGATTGGATTTCCTTACTGTATTTTTTCAGGGCCGTTTTTCATTTCGTTGCATTCTTTTCCCCATAGCCAGGATGTTCTGCTCGCCATCTTGAGGATTAATTGCCTGCAAGCAAAGATTGTTTACGTCTTTCAGAAATCCTAATTATGATCTAACCATTGAGCTGCAGGAAAATACACAGCGAGACATCCTTGAGCTATCCATCTGTTCTTATGCTTTCCTTAGCCAGTTTTGAGTGTGTTTGGATTTAGGCACTGCTCAGAACAGTTTCTGACAATGGTGACTAGCAGTTTTTTGTGAATGAGTAGAATGCAAAGCTGCTGTAGTTCCTGAAGATTTAGTCAGCCTATAAAATTCTGCAGGATAACTGCACAGTGTGTCATAAGGAATCATGCTGGACCTGTTCTTCATTGTTTTTCCTTTGTATTCTTGTTGGCAGCAAAGCCATGGCAGAAGGTGTTTTACACAGCGCAGGAACTGTGTGCACATTGGGCACTTACTGAGGGAGGTGGCAGGCTGTAGTTCTCTCTTCTTTGAGTCCATACGTGAGTGATCTGTTGTGTCTGTACAGGTGGTTCAGTGCAGCAGTATTTGCCTCTTCTGTTGGTCCTCGGTTTAAAGGTGAATGAACAGAAATCTCCTGCCTTACATCTGCTATTACATCTAGATCATGAAGCAGCCTAGACTCAGGATTTGCAATGATATAAAAATATACTTTGCCATGTATAGTGAACCAAAGAGTTGGTAGTATCAAACGTATGGCAATTCTGCAGCAGACTGATACGAAGGGGTATAGGCCCAAGCTTTCATTACCTTCCTAGACACATCAGAAGGTGTAATATGTGGTTGTGGAATCTCCATCCTGGGAAATGCTCAGAAACCACCTAGCAATCTGTATTAGGTGGAAATCTGGACAGCCTCAACCAGTCTGTGAATTTTTAACATCATGTAAGAAGCAAAGTATTAGAAAAAACTGCCTTAACCATAGGTCATAAAGGACTTACTACATTGCCAGTGTAATTTGTAGTATTTTTTTTGTCCATAATTCAGGACCCACAATAGATTTTGCAGTATTCTTTATCCTTATTGTGTTCCTCCAGGATCCAGTTCACTGTCTACTCTCCTGACTGTAGGGCTGATAGCACCTTGACTCAGACATTGTCTGAAGAATCATGTGCTGCATGCTGTGTGCAGGGGAGGTGACATATGACATTTGACTACTGACTGCCAATTACATTTAGTTTTATATGTTGAGCTTGCCTCTCGGTAATTCACAGTGTTTATATGCATCTTCACTATACCTCACAGGGATTCTATATATGGCTTCATAAAAGCAAGTATATTTAAGTGGTTTAATGCAGATGTAAAATCATTTTGTAGCCTAATGGAGGTCATTTTCTGCACTGTGCAAACACTGATATAGAGGGAAGTGAGGGAAAACACAGAGCCAAATGTCTGTAATTACGAGAAACTGAGGTTAACACCTCTGTTTTTGTATCAAGAGTCGTGGTTTTTCTGTAGCTGTTTCTTGTCAGATTCTTGCTCTCATACCTTTTGAAGACACAGCTCCATATGAAGTGCGGGACTCCTAGAGCTAATGTGAATTTTGGGTTTGTTCTTAATGCAGCACAAACTGCAGCAGCGTCCAGAATATTGGTTCTGTTCCGTGTGGTTCGTTGAACACGTGCTGGTCTTCTACTGTTTTGACTCCTCAAAATAAGAGATGCTACCACAAACATACTGGAGTGGAAACAAGAAAGATAAAAATAAATTTAAAAAATCATTTGTTTTAAGTGACTTCTCACCCCTTTGGTGCAGATATCTTCCTGCCCATGGAATTTTTTGAATCTCAAGGGACTTGATCCTGAACTTTATCAAGATACATTTATTCTAAATCTACTTAGTGCAATTTGCCATCCGTTTGGTTTTAGAAAGGAAAATAATATACTGTATTCCACACTGACATAAGCAGGAATGAGCTTATTGGAAATGGAATGGACCTTACTAAATTCTCACCAGCCATGGTTTACAGCAAAGTAGGAAGGAAGAAAAACCAACAAACTCCTGTTCTGTGGCATTTGGTTTTTGCATCAGAAGCAAACTGTGAACAAACTTGGTGCAAAATGGAGTGTAACACTGCAGAGTATGCAGCTGCTCCAAGCATAAGAAAAAATGTCCTCTCCCAAGTAGTAGAAATTGTAATTTGGCCCGGCAGATCTGACTTACCCCTAATGGGGGCTACAGAGCACATGGCTGCCACAGGATCATGGATTGTGTGTTGTGAGGTGGGAACTTCTAGTCTTTTACTTGTTTTGCTGCAGCTAAAAATCAATGATCAGTGTTTCTTGTTTACAATATTACTCTAAAATGGCAATGAAATGGCTTACCCAGTTGGACATCAGCTGCCAGAGATCAGTTTCACTGATTTGTATCTGCTATCAGATTATTTTTAGAACTGCAACTTGGCATTTCTGTGAATAGTTCCTCCAGGCTCACAAGAGTGGAATCACAAAATATCTGTTCCCTTTGCTGAAGTGTTTTTATAATTTTATTAGAGCCAGGAGCAATGAAAAGTGAAGTCTTCTGGTACTGAACCTCTCATAAGGGACATCTGAGATAATTCTTTGTAAAACATGACTGTGTTTACATGGGAGACTGGATCAATTTTAACACTCGAGTATGATCTTTTCCAAAATAATTTTGATCCTGTTTTATAGTAGTGCTCTCCAGTTCCAAGATCCACTGTTTTTTTTAATCTTTGTTTTGATTTCCAGAGATCTCAAGAGCTGTTCTGCTTGTCTGCATCCACTTGTGAGTATTCTTTTTTTCCCTTAAAGCTTGCCTTTTTGGCACAGAAAATATAATTTTAAAAGTGCCTTAAAACAACCTTCCAATTTGCTGTTCAGAGTCACAACTGAACATATCAGGGTAGGAAGTAAATGGCTTTGTATCTAGCTGAAAATATAAGGAGACGTGGGAGAGGTCAAAAGTAATTAGGCACCCCAAGCACATAGCTCGTAGCTTTAATAAACACCAAGCACGTTGTGGGAGTGCAGAGGACGAGCAGTGGGGCCTCACTTGCTGCCTCTGCTCAAGGCAGCAGCTCCGTGCCTCGCAGCCCTGGCTGGGAGGGCGCAGGCCGGGCCCATGGGCTGCAGGGGAGGCTCGGGCCTCCAAGGCGCCGTGAGCCGGCAGACGTGGTCAGCATGAAAGGCTGTCTTTCTTTTTTCTCCACTCTGATCTTTATTCCCATGAGGTGCTTTAATTACAGGTCTGTGTAGTAAGAAGTCTCGTGTCTGTCACTGCAGACTGCTGTCCCTGCTCTGCTGCCTGAGGCGGGAGGTTTCTGTCTCCTGCTGTGGCCTTCCTGCAGCAGCTGCAGCACACCTGTGCCAGCGCTCATCCCCAGGCAGGGAACCCAAGGCATACAGCTTTCTGGTGGTATGACTTGCAC
Source organism: Lagopus leucura (assembly GCF_019238085.1). Lineage (NCBI taxonomy): Eukaryota > Metazoa > Chordata > Aves > Galliformes > Phasianidae > Lagopus > Lagopus leucura. Next base: position 7,925,028 of record NW_024962279.1, on the reverse strand, counting down.
TGCTTTAACTACAGCAGGGTGGGACAAATGCCCGCATTTTTTAGCAGTTAGTTTATACAACTGCACAGGGCTCAGTCACTGGGAGATGACTAATGGCATCCGGGGCTGCTCTCAGCTCTTACGGTCCCCGTTCCCTTTTCAGCTTCCCTATGTTCTTCTATACCAAGTAGCACTGTGCATTGCAGTCACGCTTTTAAAGCTCTGCGTGAGGGTGGAGGGGGCAGGAGCAGGATGTCTCCCTGAAGCAGACCTGTTTGGAGTGCTGCTGTTTCCCTCAGCCAGCTGGACAGTTTGTTCTCAAAAAAAAAAAAAAAAAAAAGAGCAGAGAAAAACTTTGTAAAATCCTGAAGTGGTTTCTGTAGAGGGGTGACACATCTGAAATGAACGTTCGTGTCTAGTCTTTAGCAAAGCCAAAAGGCAAAACCATAGGTTCTGTATGGGCAGTGGTTGTGAAATGAGCATGGAGGAACACTTGTACAGAAGGGAAGACCCGATGGAGGTTCGATGGGGAGAAGGAGAAAGGAGTTTGTCCTCTTGACTCGGTCCGCTGGGCAGCTCAGTGCCAGAGCAGCCTCCAGCTCCCCGCTGGTGGGGGCTGGTAGGCTTCCTGTTTGGACTGACTCGGGGGTGCTACCAAACTGTATTGCAAGGGAGAATTTCTGGTTGACTGTAATGCCTATTTCTGTACAAACGTTGACCATTAAATATTTTGTGCACCAGCATACTTTCAGGACAGATTGCCAGTCATCCTCAATCGATAACACGTCGCAGCACTTCCTGGTGTGCTGAGGGACCTGATTGTGCTGAGTCTTCCCAAAGCCCCAGTTCAGATCCAGAACAGAGCTCCTTTACTTTTTAATTGGAAAAAGCTGCTCTTGTTCATCCGGAGTAATGTCCACACAGCTGATAATTCTAAAATAATTAACCCAGGATGTTTTATTCTAACACAGCTCTTCTGATTTATTTTTTGTCATGAGTATAGGAAAACAACCTGAGAAGATATGCTGAAGTTGATTGACGCTAAAAGGGAGAAAGAGAATGTTTCTGCAGACTTTTTCCTCCCACAGAACTCTTGTCTGAGAGGATAGAGTATACTGATGGTGTAATTTATTGTAATTATGCACAGATGTTACTTAGATCCAACTTGCAGTAAATTAAGCTGGTAGAAACTGCTTATTGCAAAGTAATGTTGAAGTCCCATTTAGCTCCTCAGCACTGGAATGTGCCGAATTTTGCTTGGAGTCAATCTGTATTGTGGGTGAGCTCCCAGCCAAGGAGTTGATGGTACTGGGCATGGGATCAGGCACTCACCTCTACTGCCACCAAGATCAAAAGTGCTTCTGTATAAAAAGAGTTACTTTAAATTAATTAAAAAAAAAAAAAAAGCATACTCATTTTGTGAGGCAATTAAGAGGAATAATAAGATTGTGGTAGTGTACTGAATAAAGGAGTCTGCAGTGTGCTGTTTTGCAACTTATGGCAAGCTGGGAAAGCAGAAAATGGAGTGGTGTGCTACAGCTTGTAAGGATCTGCTGACAGGGAGCTTTGTGCAGCCACATGGAATTGGTGGGCACTGTCTAGATCATGTATGCCTGATGCACACAGATCTTTTTTTCCTCCCAGACCATAGGAAGACATTGGAACAGTGACAAACTGAACTCCTCTAGAAAATAAGGCAGCTGAGTGTTCCGTGCATCCAATTGGTTCTTCTTGGTGAAACAGCAGAGAGTCCCAGTGCCAAACTGCTGGGAAGAACCCTCGCTGCACACGGCATGCAGTGATGCTGGGCTGCAGGAATGGTGAACATAAAATGTTGGAACTGGAGAAGGGATGCGGTTAATTCTGATAGTTGTTATTTGGTAAAGCTTATATTCTCCAGACAGATACGGTAATGTGTTCTGCATTTGAGGGTGAGCTCTGAACTGTCTGGTAGTTGTGTAAGTAGTCGGGATGCTGCCCAGTGCTTTGATCAGGCTGCTGGCTCCAAGGAGACAAACGTGTAGCACTAACACTTGTTTGCTGGACAGCGAGGGGGGCGTGGATCAGCCTGGTCATCCGGCGTGCTACAGAGCTCCTCGCTGCATCTGTAAAAGCCAAAACGAGTATTTGTTTTTGCATCGTTAAATAGAGGTGGTACAATGGAGGCACCATGTTAGGGTCTGCTTTTCAGAAAACCGCTAAGCTACGGTAAACACAGCAGTCCCGTAGATGAGCAGGTGCTGGTAACATGACCTGGAACCGAAAGTGAAATTGTTTCTAGCTGGCCAAGTCCTAAGAATAAATAAGGAGAGGGAGGCGCACCGTCCTCCTGCCCCGCTGAGCAGCCTGGGGGCCCGCTCGGGGTTTGTTTCCCTGGTACTCGGGGGTGCGCGACCGGCAGGCACCGCCGCTGCTCGGTTCCGCCCGGCCGAGCGCTGCCTGCCGATTCTCGGAGCCGGGTTTCCCCAGCCCGCCCGGAGCTGCGCGGCTGCTGCAGCTTATGCCGCCGGGCCGGACGGGCCCCGCAGCGGGGCGGGCGCTGCAGCCGGGCGGGGCGGGGCGGGGCGGGCCGAGGCCAGGTGGGGCGCCGCGGCGGAGCCGTGCGGGTGCCGGCGGGAGCCATGCGCTGGGAGCGGACGCTGCTGCTCCGCACGGCCAAGGTAGCGGCGCCGCGGGCGGGCTGCGCTGGGGGTCGGGGTCGGCCGGGCCGCGCTCGGTGGCGCCGAATGAACCGCATTGGAGAACGGAAGGTGTCACGGCTCTGCTGAACTGCCGGGCTGCTTTTCTTTATCCCAGCCGAGGGGAAAACTTCAGCGCTTACTCTGGTTACTTAATATGGTTCCTTCGTGGTGAATAGTTAAGCTTTCAGGAAAAAAAAGTTTCTTTGAAACTTGTCTGTCCTCATGCTTGTAGGTGCCCACTCGCTCCTGTTGCTGGCTGCACATGGCATGCTGAGAGCCTGAGGTCTCAAGTTTGCTCTAAGCACTGACCTTTGTAGATCTTTTGCTTTTTGATAACTTCTGTTACTGTCTTGCTTTCTGGTAAATACACGAAGTGCTGGGAATTACTTGGACTCACTATATACTTAGGCTGCACGGTTTTTCTCTTTCACAGTTGCCTTCTCTCTCTTTCTGTTCCGTTGCTGTCTGAGCTGTGGCTACATATCAATACTTTGTAGGTACCAGTCTGTGAACCAGGATTCTCTGTCTTGCTCTGGCTGCTCAGGGCCATCAGCTGACTTAAGCATTTGAGAGTTTGCCCTTTTTCTCATCTTTTGTTGGATGTCTGTAAAAAGTGTGAAGCTTATGTTTTACTTTTAGAAGATCAGTTTATTGATGCTGTACCTTGGCCAGCTGAACAAAGGTGCATTTTTGCGGACTTACATCCTTGTCAGTTTGATTGGTACGAAAAAGAACAGCTGGACTTTAGTGTTCACATTTATCTTTCTCCTTGTCTAGATTGAACGACTGGAAGTCAGCAGCCTAGCACAGACCTCCAGTGCAGTGGCCTCAAGCACTGATGGCAGCATCAATGCAGACTCTGTCGATGGCACCCCAGATCCGCAGCGTACAAAAGCCGCCATCACACACCTGCAGCAGAAGATACTGAAATTGACCGAGCAGATCAAAATCGAACAAACGGCCCGTGATGACAATGTGGCAGAGTACCTGAAGCTAGCCAACAATGCAGACAAGCAGCAGAGCGCCCGCATTAAGCAGGTGTTTGAGAAGAAGAATCAAAAGTCTGCCCAGACGATCTTGCAGCTGCAGAAGAAGCTAGAACATTACCATCGAAAGCTGCGAGAAATCGAACAAAATGGGATCCCTCGGCAGCCAAAGGATGTCTTCAGGGATATGCACCAGGGATTGAAAGATGTTGGAGCGAAAGTCACTGGATTCAGTGAGGGAGTAGTAGATAGTGTTAAAGGTGGGCTTTCCAGTTTCTCCCAAGCCACACATTCAGCAGCAGGAGCTGTGGTTTCCAAACCCCGGGAGATTGCCTCTCTCATCAGGAACAAGTTTGGGAGTGCGGACAATATTGCTAATCTGAAAGACTCCTTAGAAGAAGGCCAGGAAGATGGGACAGGAGGCAAGGCTCTAGGTGTTATCCAGAACTTTCAGTCAAGCCCAAAATATGGCAGTGAAGAGGACTGCTCCAGTGCTACGTCAGGCTCAGTGGGAGCCAACAGCACAACAGGGGGCCCTGTGGGAGCTTCCAGCTCCAAAACAAACACTCTGGATATGCAGAGCTCAGGGTTTGATGCAATACTACATGAGATTCAAGAAATTCGAGAGACACAGGCAAGACTGGAAGAGTCATTTGAGGATCTTAAGGTTCGCTATCAGAGGGATTACTCATTAATAATGCAGACTTTGCAGGAGGAACGGTACAGGTAAGTACTTTTTTACTAGTTTCCATATTAAATGCTGTGGGTGTAGAGCACAAGAGTCCTGGAGAACAGTGCTCAGCAGCCTGGTTCAGGTGGGATGCTCTGCAGTCAGTTTGGGATTTTGCTTTCCTAATACTGTCTTTTGTAAATATCCTTATTCTGCTGCTCATTTTCCTCTCTCTACAAGAAAGGAATAGCAAGAATAAAGGTCATTTCATACTTTTTTCCTCATAAGAAGTCAAACCAAAGAAGTTAGAAAGGTGTCCCCAGGAAACAGGAGTACATTGGTTACTGTTAGCCAGGCAGTGCTTTGCCCATGAAAAAGCCTGTGAAGGTCTGGGGTAAGGCAGGGTTCAAGTGGATTCAAGTGAATAGTATCCTGACCCTGACCTTTCCAATGCTCAGAGCTGTGAATCTACAAGGGAAGAACATATCCAGCTTTCTTAGTCTATAAAAATATGTGCTTTTCCCTTATACCAAAACTAGAATTTACATTCTTGGCTCTGCTCCACAGTGGCAAAGTTCAAATAACTGAAGGTAAATGGAAAGTTAGCTAATGGCAATGTTCTTGTCATGGAGGTAACATGGCTCTGGAGGTGGACCAGCCCCATGCTTTGGTCACTCTTTGCCTTGCTGTAAGGACTGGGGAAGCAGTGAGGCTGCTGCCACAGTGCCAGTTTGCAGCACTGCAGGATATATAGAATCCCCCTCATCAGAGCAGAGGCTGCTCCCCAGCTCCACAGGGGCAGGAGGAGGGGATAGCTAGAGGCTGCCTCTCTGCCAGGCCCCCCCAGGACACCACAGCCTAAATGCAGTGTGAGTCTTCTAGTGCACTTTGAAAACTTTACATGAAAAATGCAAGGGACCCAACTCCTCATTCTGATAGAGGACAGCAGGCTTTTGTGAAAAGCTTGTTTGTGGCCTTCATCACTTAGACCAGGCTGGAAAGCCTATGAGGCTCAGCACACCTGTCAGGTTTGGGGACAGGCTCTCTGAAGTACTCTGTGCCATTTGCTGCCTCAGTTTGATTTGCTCCATGCTTCATAGTCACTCTACAGCTTTTCAGACGTGCCGGTGCCAGATCATTGGAAAAACATTTGAAAAGGCTTAGCCTGCTGGGATGTTGTAGTGACAGCAAGCTTTCTGTGTGTTTTGCAAAGCTTGGCTAGACAAAGCCAAACCAGCATCACTTTCTAATTCCACGTCGCCACAGTCAGCAATTTGAGTGAAACCAGAGCCCAGCACAGCAACTTTGGTTCCTAGTACCTCACTGTCATCAGGTCACATTGTGAAGAGAAGGGGAGATAGCGCTTCCTCTCCACAGCAGAGAGGGGTCTTGTTTGGTGCTGTGTGGGTTGTTGTTTTGCACATACAGCAGCAGCCATTCATAGTGGAACGCTATATGCAAGCACTATGCAGCTGAAGGAATGGCCTGAAACTACAACAAAGGAGCTTGGCTGGGGACTAATGTGTGTTGGCAGCTAAGTGGACTAGTATTCCCTGACAGTGTTCAGCAAAGTTCACAGAGGTCCTTCTGTGAGCCCAGCATGAAGCCCTGAGGGTAAATCTAGCATCTACCCTCTAAAGCAGCCTGGAGTGAAGAACTTTCAGGAGAGTCTATATTTGATATATATACAGACAAAAATACGGTGGTTGAGACTTGCCATTGGAAAGCTGATGCAAATTAGTGGAAGGTGTGACCTCTAGAGAGGACTGGTTGAACTACGCTAAGTGCTCTGCAGGCTTTCAGAAATGAGCAGGTAACACAAGGAGCTCGTGTATTAATACATGGAGTGAAATTGTACGAGTCTAGGTTCTTGTTTGACAGCCTCATTTTTTAAAATATCAGGAAGATAAAAGCCAGGAGGGCAGTGTGACGTGTGACAGCAGAGAAGATGTTCCTGTCCTGTGTGGAAAGCTGGCACTTGTTCCTCTGGCCATTAACCCTTCCTTTCCTTCAGAAAAAGAAAGGAAAGATGGAAGTGGAAGCTGATGTTCAAGATGGGGGACTCAAACTAATCATAGCCTGCCTTTGAAAGCTATTAACGCCTCGTAACTCTGCTGTATTTCTGGATGCTTTCAAAAACAAGCACTGAGCCCGAGTTCGAGTTTTTAAAAATGTGTATTTTAGAGAAGCCTTTGCTAATAGGGCTATGTGGAATATTTGCATCATCTGTGTAAACTGGAAGAAACAAAACAGATTGTGATGTTTTCTCATCCAGTCTTGGTCCGTTTCCTTGTTCTTAGATGTTCTGCTTTTCTGCAGGTTCTACTGTGTTTTGTCTGCATACTCATTTTGTTTCTGCTTATCAGCCAAGGTTCTGACTCGCTGGTGTTCCTTGACCTGCTCCATCTGCCTCCCGTCCCCATTCAGCTCTCCTTGTCAGCACAGCTGCTCTGTCAGCCATCTCCGCAGGCTCCACTGGTGCAGCCACCCCAGCCCTTGGCCCAGGGGATGCTGGAGCGGCCTGGCAGCACCCGGGAGCACGTGTTGGCAAAGGGTGGCCCCACGGGTCGTGGAGGCAGGAGGACTCTGGCCTGCACCTTTGCGCTCACTGTGTTGCCTCCATGTTGGGAACGGGCCCTGCAGCAGCCTGCTGCTTATCTCAGCAGTTGGAAGGTGGCAGTTGTTTACTGATATGAGCAGGGACTTTCTGTGCTATTGAGACTGACATAAAAGTTCCTGCTGAGTGTTTTCATCTTTCTTGTCCCTTCAGGAACCTGTTTGTACACAGTAAAATAATGAGCTCATGCGATTGGAGTGTGGCCACCCTGAGGTCTTGGGCTCCTTCCCAGCCCGGCATCCTTGGAAAGTGTGTTCTGATCCCCCACGTTCCTGTCAGAGAAATCCATCAGCTGAAATGCTGGGAGCTCACACTATCCTTGCTGTCATTTTGTTGTTGGGCTTCAGTCTGTTCTCATTTATTTTAAAATAGATCAAGTGTGCTGAAATTCTGGGACTGGAAGATTGAATGGTACAAGCTAGGGCAGCGAATGCTTTGTGCTCAACATAGAAGGATCTTCACCCAAGTATGAAGCATTGAGATGTTTACACAAAGCTATTTTCTCTCACCAGAGGAGGTCTTGAAGCTGGAAGCACAGCGTGAACAGTGACACAGAGCAGCTCTGCCCCTCGAGCGTTGCTTAGGTAGAAGTCTTGGAATATGCTGCTAATAGGTATTGCTTTTAGCTATACTGCTCTGCTGTTGGAAGCAGTGTGTTCAGCAGCACGAAAAACGTACTTGAGAAGTGAAAGTTGGGTGATGTTCTGTAGGACGTGGCCCCTCCCTCCACAAAAATGGTATCTCGAGAGCTGTTTGAAGAGATACTAAAATACGGTTGTTTCTTTTTAAAGAAACAGGATTTAAGCTGCTTAGCAACAGCTGTTTTGTGAAGGGTGTTTATGTAGGAGGTTAAAGTATATACTCATGGTGTTTTCAGAAATGGTTTAGTTCCTTTTGGTGTGAAAACCCACTGGAGGACTTTAAAATACATTAACAAATGGAATATGTTTCAAGTGATCTGTGCTGCCTTTGGGACTCCTGAGTGAGTTTGGTTGTGCTTTCTTGGTTGATGGCAAGTTTTGTGTGGTTTTCTGTTTGTTTGTTTTTAAATGAGGTGGAAACAAATGGCAACGTTAATTATCTGAGTTCCTCCTTCATTAGCCAGTCTTCACGTGGCTGCTCTCATGCTCAAGCTTGTAGTTCCTGGGAAACCAGTTCCCTCGTGCGCCCTGCTGCAGTGGCACAGCAGCCCTGGCACCTCAGGGTCAGCTGGGTTCTGTCTGGGGCTCACTGCTGCTCAACCACTTGTTGGAAACTGCTCTGCTGAGCCCGACTCCTCCTTTTTACTTTAAGTAACTGGAGCATTGAGAATGTGAAGGAAAATTCGCTTCAGACTTTTCAGTTTAAAATAAAAACCCCAAAGCATTGTTCAGTACTAGCTTATGCCTATGGATTCTGAATATGTAGCTCATGAAGCACTGAAAAATTGGGGGTTGGGGGAAGCAGAATTTTTGGTTTACTTTCAGAACTTAAATTCTCATTTATAGAGAGGTGGTGCTTATTTGTTTTATGTGTGTATATATGTACATCAATTAAATTAGGGTTGGGGTCAGAGGGGGACAGAAATTAAGGAATTATCTGTGTTGAAATCCGTTCAGATTTCTCTGTTAGTAGTATCAAGAGCAAACGATAAGAGCTGTACTTTAAACTTTTTCCAAGCTGTTACAGTGGACTCAATCAGTGGAAATCAGAGTGGGAAGAGCACGGTGGCTGCAATAGTTGTACCTGTACCTTCCTTGCCATCAGGGCATTGCTGATAACGGACCAGGAATGAGGAAGCACAGAGGAGAAGGCTGGTGTGTCGGCTGTTCTCAGCCCTGGGCTGAGCTCTCTTCATGTTTACCTTTGGGAGCAAGACAAATACTTGCTTGATTTTTAAAGCATATTGAAACATGAGTTGCTAGTAAAGGGCTTGAAATTCCAAGGGTGAAGTGCTGCATACAAATACAAAGTATCCCTAATGGATTTTGAAGATTCTGAAATGAGGTGAAGCTGTTGCTGAAGTCGGTTTAAAACTCTCTCAGAGAGAAATGAAGCTTTCTCAGAAATGTCATCAATACTTTTCTGAGCAGCCCTCTTGTGCCAAACTGCTCTCAGACTGCTCAACACAGCAAACTGAAAAATAAGCCTGCAGTTCAGTGATTCGTATGTCCTTCTTTTAAGTAATACAGTGGTCTTTGCTAGTTAAGCTGAATCATTTGCAAGAGATTAAAAATACATCAATAAATCAGACTTCTGTGCAGTCTCATGTGTAAAGACTAGAAAATGCTATCATGTTCTCCAAGGCATATAACTGCATATAATTTCATTGTCATTTTTATTGCAATTACTTTTCAGGCGTAGAGGAAATTGCTTAAGAGTTTATAGTGTTAGAAGGGAACTTATTCAGGTTAAAACAAAAGTTTGAAGAATAAATATGCTAATTCTGCACTTGATTTGTTCTATCTCTTTACAGTCGTCATTTCTGCTCTCTGCTTGTTTTTCCCTGGCTCAAAACAAGACTAATGCTATCTTACCTGGTAGAAGGGCTTTCTTGAATTCCTGCTGGAAGGGCCTCACATTGTTTATAAAGCAAAATTCTGTGGGCACAGCCATTTTTAAATGACAAGTCTGTCACTACTCAGTTGTTACTGGTCTAACAGTTGCCTCCTTCTTCTCAATAAAGCTGCTGTACCATGTCATCTCATTTCTAGATGTGAAAGACTCGAAGAGCAGCTAAATGACCTGACTGAGCTCCATCAGAATGAGATCCTGAATCTGAAACAGGAGCTGGCCAGCATGGAGGAGAAAATTGCCTATCAGTCTTATGAGCGAGCCCGGGACATCCAGGTGGGTGACAGAAATGGGAGCACTGAAGTCTGGTCTTCCACCTGCTCCCTCGGTAACTGTTTTTTAAATACTTCTTTGATTTGGAATTTGTTGTAAATCACCATAGATTTATTGCTAAACTTTACGCTGAAGATTTCCGTAAGATCTTTATTCAGTCCCTGACCCCCAGATATCTCCCCAAATAATTATTTTGCAATGAAAGGCTGTGCACATTCAGTGAGCGAATTCATCCTGAGGGGACCTCCACTCGTTCAGAGAAGGGTTTTGAAATGGCTGGTAGCACAGTGGAAGCCTGCATTCACTTTTTATACTGGCTCGATTTGCAGGGTTTTGTTTGGATATTGGAAATTAATGGTCTCTGACCTGAAGTTTTGTTTTTTATTGTTGTTTTTTTCTTTTTTTTTTTTCAGTAATGTTCCCAGTGAACTCATTTGGGATGCATTTCTGTGTCATGAATTTTAGAACAGTCACCAAAGACATCTCAGGAAAAATACAGTTGGCTTTGTGTATCCACTGCATTTTGTCAGCAAACAGTTATTTCCGTTGGTTTGCCCAAATACACAGTTAGTTTTGAAAGAAAGGTTTCTTCAGTGTTTTAAGGACCAAAGCTAAGGATAGTCTGTGCGATGGGAGGGCCTTCCATAGGCAGACACAGAGCAAAGACCTGGGCAATGATCTGAGCAGCAGCTGGACCTTGTCAAGGCCTACTCAGAAACAAATCTGTCATCTATTTTAAATTCTTTTCGCATTTGCTTTAGCAGGCATCTCAGCGTAGATAACTGATGTGAGATATTTATAACGTGAGTGGAGAACTGTAGGTCAGAGTTCTCCCTTTCCTCCTCTGAAGGAGTTCCACCCAGGTGAGACAAGGCAGGCCTGGCTTGTGGCACTGGTAGGTTCAGCTGCAAGGCGAGTTGAGTCAGTGTCCGTTTTGGGGTCCTTGCTTCTTGCAGGTGTTGTTCGGTTACCTGTTATCTTCAGGTGGCATAACTAAAGAGAAGCCCTTGTGCTTCATTGGCTTCCACAGATGATACACAGAGGCAGAGAAATGTAACAGATGGCAGTGACCTTTAAGTTAAGTTCAACATAAATCAGTGTCTGTGGCCTCTGGCAGTAAACAGCAGTCTCTCCCTTTGGGAAATGTTGCAATATTCACATTTTATCCTCCTTTCTAACTTCAGCAGCAGGAAAAGTTGAGGTTGGAAACTTAAACTGAAGAGGGATATTCTCAATAGCTTCTTCTATTCTTCATTCCTTGGCTCATCACTTTTAGTATAAACTTTAGTACGAATACGGACCGGCTGTTCCACAGCACTGCTGGGGGAACGATAAATATTCAGTTTTCTTGCATGAAGGAGCAGTGGGGGGCATAGGCTGGTGCTGCAGAGGAGCAGCAACAGAGCTTGGTCTGCAGGCACAGGTCCTGGTTCTGATTTGATCATCAGTCTGGGGGACATCGCTGCTCTGCTCAGACTTCTGACTCTTACCAAAGTCAGCATTCAGGTCCTGGGAAAAGCAGACCAGAGGGAGCATTGAGGGCGAAATTGTAACTTCATATCTCTGCGAGCAAATTGCCTTAAATTCCCCTACTTGTTCTAACCCACTGGCTGTTGGTGGTGGGTGTGTTGGCCAGGTGTGGTAGCAGCTACTTCTCCTGGTTGCCAACTGGGCAGCCCCAGCCCTGCATCCTCAGAGCTTTCCCTGGGCTTGTTCAGCTCAATAGCCAAGCAGGATGCAGCTGAGCCTTTTCAGTTAGTTGTTGCTGTTTCCTTAGTATTGTGCCAGATTGAATAGAGGGTTGAATGGGAGTGAGGTGAGCACAAACCAGAGGAAAAAAATGATGGAAATGAGAGGCTCTGGGAACACATAGGATGAGGAGTGCTGGCAGAACACAGTGCCTTCATCCCCTCAGGGGTCTCTTGAAACAAACTGAGATGGGCAGCCCTCCTTTCAAGTAGGTGAAGTCTGACTGCTTGCTGAGGGCTCTGTGTCTTCCTTCCTATGGATCTGACCACAAAACAGGGAGGGTGATAAGGCCTCTGCCCTGTGCGAGGACAGACAGCTTATGTGCAAAGCGTTGTAACAGAGCCTGGCTTCTGCCAAAGCTGTCACCTAACGCCTTCAAGATTTATTCAGGGAAACGAGGTCACACGGTGTCTTACACACTGCTGCACTTAGTTGGTGAGGGCTCCTCAATCACGTGAAGTGGCACCGCCTCTTCTCCTGCTGCAGGATATGAAATCAGCATCGTGACATACATCCTGCAGAAGGTGCATGAGGAAGGTGGCCCTGCTGTGGTTTGGTTGCTAAGATGAGCCCTGGGCTGCTGCAGCATCAGCCCGTGGGGCGCTGGAACCGAGCGGTGTGTTCTTATCTACAGGAGGCCCTGGAAGCGTGCCAGACCCGCATCTCCAAGATGGAGCTACAGCAGCAGCAGCAGCAGGTGGTGCAGCTGGAGGGTCTGGAGAATGCCACGGCCAGGAACCTGCTGGGGAAGTTTATCAACATCCTCCTGGCTGTCATGGCCGTCCTCCTTGTCTTCGTCTCCACTGTGGCCAACTGCGTCGTGCCCCTCATGAAAACTCGCAATAGGACGTTCAGCACTTTATTCATAGTGGTTTTAATTGCCTTTTTGTGGAAGCACTGGGATGCCATCTCTGGCTACTTGGAACGGTTTTTGTCTCCCCCCAGATGATGCCATGAGGAATCGGCTGCATCGCCCCCTCCCAGCACACTCGGTGAGCAAGCGTGGCAAAGATTAGTCAGCAACTACTCCGCTGAAGTTTTAAAGTGTCTGAGTGAATTTGTTTACATTTAGAATAACGTTTTTTCTCTGCGAGATGCATTGCAATAGTATTTTTTAGATTTTATTCAAGAACTCTTTTTGGCGAGAATCCCGGATAATTTTTATGTAGCATGGTTCTCTTTGGATGCAAATCTTAAGATTCTTTAAAGTGTACAAAATAAATAAAATACCGAAATTTGGAGCATACCAATGGGCAACTTAAACTGTGGCTTGAACTACTGTACTAAACCTGTCAGGAAGAGGAAGAATGTGATTAACTTAAGATGAGCAAAACTAAATGTAGTGCACGCAACCTTGAGGGATGGTACCACAGCAAACCTGTAACACTAAACTTTTACTGTGAAGTCTGCTCACATTCCATGTCCAAATGTATGGGTTTGGAGTGGTTTCTTTACAAGACACCAAAACAATGTGTGGATCTCTTTCCCGACTCAGCGTCGGGTTTGCCATTCGTGCTGACCTGACTGAACAGTGACTTTCTATAAGGCTGGTTAACTTTGCTAAGCATATGAAGTGGAAGCCTTGTGCCACATACAGAAACTGCACAGTCATGCTGCAGTATTTTGAAGTAGTCCTTGAAACGCTTACCTTTAAGCAAAGCCCTTGGTCGCACTTTTAAGGTTTTTTTTTAATGTATGTATATTCACAGATTTAAAAAAAAATCCAAACAGCATACTTGAAGAGTGTTATACTCAAACTCTCAGTGCTTCCTTATCGTTTCTAATAGGATTTTTTATTATTATTATTATTATTATTATTATTATTGGGTTCTTGGTTTTTGTTGTGGTTTTTTTTTTTTTTAAAGGGGTTGGGAGGGTCATTGCTTTTTTTTTTTTTTTTTTTTTTTTTTTTTTTTTTTTTTTTTCCTTTTAAATAAAGAAGTGATGTTTTTAAATGAAGAAATGCGTGAATAATTGTAAGCTGTCTTGTCCTGAAACAGTTTTGAGGAGGACAGACGGTAGTTTCTAGTGCCATCCTGTCTGGAACACAGTGCTGTTCATACGCCATTTCTGTCCTCCTGAGCACACAGATGCAGCATCAGGAAGAACATCCATCCTCTCTGCACTTTCTTGTCAGGCAGGTGTTTGTTTTTTTTTTTCTTTTTCCAAATGTGAAAGAGAATACGTCTATATTTCTTGCTTCAACATCATCTTTCATTCCTGGCCTCGGGTTCAGAATAGGGAATTTCTTTGCATACCTTCCTAGGCAACATTCTTTTAAGAAAAGAAGTGCTGAATCAACAGTCTGCTTACAGGAATGATTGCCTCAGAAATATTCCTGATTCAGTTTTTAAATAAACTCCTAAGGAGTGAAACCAAAGTTTTCCTCCTGTCAGGCTCTAATCAGATCATCTGTGTAGAGATTAGTAGACTGTATCTGTATAGTGTGCCATAGACAGCATCCTCTTCTTTGTCTGTGAGGGCAAGCACTTGTGTAGGTACACTGTCAGAGCTCTAAAGGAAATGTCAGCTTCAGCCGTACCCTCGCGGGCCCAGCAGTGCCGCTGCTGCTGACGGCTGTTGGCACTGGCAGGCAAGGCCGCACGGCGAAGGAATACGGATTCACTCTGTTTTCTTTGAAGTTTGGTGCCCCTTTCTGGCGTTAGAGTGTCAGCATACAGCTTCCATCTCCATGAAATGTTAACAGGCTCCAGGAGTCTTTCAGCACTGTTTGTGGTGGTTACTCAGATGTGCTGTTATTCTTCCCTCCAGGTTTGTGTTCTCTCTAGGAACTAAATGTTGCTCAGGTGACCTAGACCAGTTGAGATCATACATACACTTACATGGAACATGTGCATTATATATACTGTACTTGTATATGTGTATATGTGTGTGTGTATATGTATATATGTATATATATGTGTGTATGTATATATATATATATATATATATATATAATATATGCCATGCTGTGATGCAAATTCTGGCCTCTAGAAGTTCCCCTGAACTAGGTTAACTGGCTGCTGGCCGCTGTAAGCCCTCCACAGCTCACCCATTCTTCGGAGATTCTTTGTGTGTTTTCCATACTCACAAAAAACTCAGGTACCCTTGCAGGGATCCCAGCACGCCTGCCTTTGTCACTGTATGCACTAATCTGCTCCTGTCGTGCTTCAAGTGCAAATTGCCAATTGCAGTTCCTTAAGCCAAAAAGAATCGTTCTTCTCACAGAGCTGCAGACAGAGCAAAGGTTGCATAACTGTTCCCCCTCTGGACAGTTCTTCTGTTTACCATCCTTATCTGGCTGGTACAGATTACATGGATAATCATCTTCTTCCGTTAGGTTTTGTCAGAAATAACAGCATGAATAACAGTGAGAAATAATTTGGTACATAACAGAAAAGCGTTGTTGCCTTTATTTGTGGTTCCTGGCCTCTGCGCCTCTGTTTTCCTCTGTTTTGGTCACTCTAAAAGAGCTCACGGTAGGTTTTCCTGTGGTCAAAGCAGGAGGCAATTGGAAGCCAATGGATTTGGAGGCTCAGTGCCACTCATCTGTAGTATCTGAAGGCAGTGATTGTCTTTCTTCTTTATATCCTAACTTCATTTAGTGTCTCAACTGTGTCACGGTCAGTAAATGCCGTCTGCTGATTTGCCAGGTGTAGGCTTGATAGAAACTGATCACCTCAAAACTGTTTGGCGAAGGCCACAGGTGTGTGGCTCTAGGCTGCGTCTGTCTGTGTCTCTTTCTCTCTCGACACTTTTTTTCCATTCCAGAAAGTCATCTGCAGTAATGCCACATATGATGCTGCATCCACTTTTCTTATCCTAATAGGACTGCCGTGTGTTTTGCCTTTTGCGCTAGCAGAATGTTTTGGGTTCCTCCCTCTTCGATTTGAAGGTCGGTGACGATTTCTGATAGGTTAACAATGATTATATTGTTGGAAATGTGATTCTAGCTTTAAGGCTCCCTTTCCCTGTAAGTGGTTGTGTTTGCTTTCTTGATTAAGCATTCCTGGATGATGCGTAGAAGAGTACGTGGTGTGGGTGTGCACGTGTGAGTACCTTTTGTGGGCCTCCTTATGGACGTACGCTATTTCAGTGACCATCTCTGAGTTGCAGAATGTTTTCCCCAACATTTCCTATTCAGAGTTGGAACAATTCTGGAATTATTTGGATGTGTTTAGCGCATATCAACTTGGGATGTGAAAAGGGAAGAATGCAATGGACTGTGGTAGTTGGGGAAGCAGCAGCTCTTCAGAGAAATTCTGAGGTTCGAGTGAAGTTCATCTGTTTTTTCCTATTTGTTTTCTCAATGTAAAAAAAAAAACCCACAAAAAAGTCGTCTTGATGCAAAAAATGGCTGGTTTTGATTTGATGAATTTCCCTTTCCTCTCAGCTTCATTAGTTTAGTTTAATGATACTGAGCATGCAGATACAGCAATGATTTCATTGGTTTATTCCAGTCCTGTGAGTTTTAGGGTCTGATCAGATTAATTATTGAGTTCTGTACATGTTGCACTGGGACAGAAAAACACTGTCTTTCAGCTTTGACAAATATGCATTTTTTTAAATTAAACAAAAAGGCAGCATTATAACAAAATAAGCCAAGCTACAAAAGGGGTCCGAGGTTGGGTAATTCTGACAGTTTTTAAGTGAATTCTGAATGTGGCTAAAGAGTTAAAGCCGTGTGTCTGTGTCGTGTATGCCAGGTGGTGTAGTGGTAGGCAATTGATTTAGCTGTAAGTGTGTTTCAAAAGTGTAAAAAATAAACTGAAAAACTCACTTGCACGGATTGAAGAGTCCAGAGATGACACATGTGAACGTAACACTGTAGTTTGTAGATCTTAAGCTGCTAATCGTTGAGAGAGATTTACATTTGTCTTGTCTGATTGTTGCAGATTTATCTGTGACACTTTTACTGTATATAAAAAAAAAATAAATAAAGACCTCAGCTATTAACACTGGATTAATTGGAATGTTTTCATGGGGCTGTGGGAGAGGAGTAAAGAAAAATAGGGGGTGGGGAGAGGGTGGAAAGTGCATTGAGCCCTAATAGCTCGAGTTTGATCGCGCCCTCCCCTATAAGAGCTTCAAGTTTGATCAAGTTCTCTTCTTACCAAGCTTCCATCCCACGGTGGGCCAGACCCACCTGCCTTGGTGAGAATGAAGGGGCCGTCCTGCACAGCACCGCCACGACTCCAGCAGTTCAGCACAGCTCAGCGCAGGCACCGCAGCTCCTGCGGGTACCAGACTGTATGTGTGTGTGCATGTGTGTGTGTCTGTATGTGTGTGCATGTGTGTGTGTATGTGTGTGCATGTGTGTGTCTGTATGTGTGTGTGTGTGCATGT